>NC_081785.1:3257111-3399611 GCF_963082965.1 Carassius carassius
ATAGAGAAGGATTAAAGTGTATTGTGATACACAACATTAGACGGCTTGCTTTAGAAGAAAGCGAGGCACATCTTTATCTTGGTCTGCATCTGCCTGCTTGTTTCATGGGTCCATGTGGGACTGTGTTTATCCAGTGGGAATATTAATCATGTGGGGATGTAGTATACCGTCAGCTATTTTGTGAATTTTAAAAGGCTGTTTTTGAATTGTGAAAGAAACATGTTTGAGTGACAGCTCTAAATTGCCCAGTGATTAGTGCTGCGCTGTACTGGCTTCCTCAGATGCCCCATCTAACTTATGAAGCTAGTTGTAAAAGCTTTTGACATTCAAAATCAAAGTGGTTAAATGAGTTTTAAAGAAAAGTTATTAGTCAGTCCATTAGGAGTGCTGCGATTGTTTAATTGCTTAAATGAAAGTGAATTGCTAGATTTCATATTAGTGCCTCACAGCAGGCAGTAATGTGTAAGATTTGAATTGTACTCTATGCAAGTACATTTGTAAATGTGTTAGAATTTATAATGCACCACTTTTTTAGTCTTGCCATACAGGGCATAATATACAACTAGCATTAACACATTCTTCTTTTGCAGCCAGAGGTTTGTTACCACCCTAAAAACTAAATGTGTACAGTGCAACAGGGTGGCTTTGCAATGCGTTGATAGTACTTGCTTGGAAGTATTGCAAGTACTTGCAAAGAGTTTCTGGCTTTACTCTGGCTTTACTCTGAAGTCTTGACATTGCACACATGCTAGTAGACAGCTTGTGTAAATGTGCAGTGACTAAACTGGCTCTTTTTCCTCCTACCACTGTTCTGTATTGTGTAACAGATTTTCTGTGAGAACACTGATCTAATTTAATTCACACAGAGCTGATACTGAGACAATAAACATGATGACTCTTAAAGAGCCTTTGAAATCAAGAGCAATTCAGAATTATGCACATGAATCTACAATCTCATACTATTCCTAGAAATGAGGGAATATGAACATATAAAAAGTAATAATAAATGGAATTAAATAAAAAATGTTAATTTAATAACACATGAATAAAATTTTTATGTATGCTACATAAATACATCAGCCTTTAAAATAAAAAGAAATTCAGAATTATGTTAATGAAGCTACAATCTCATTCTGTATTTTGAATGAGCTCTGGAAGCTCTGGAAGTTTCACAGAAACGAGGAGAGGCTCTGGTAGTTCAGCCGAGACGAGTAGAGGCTCTGGTAGTTCAGCCGAGACGAGGAGAGACTCTGGTAGTTCAGCAGAGACGTTGAAAGGCTCTGGTAGTTCAGCAGAGGCGTGGAGAGGCTCTGGTAGTTCCACAGAGATGTGGAGAGGCTCTGGTAGTTCCACAGAGACGTGGAGAGGCTCTGGTAGTTCCGCAGAGACGTGGAGAGGCTCTGGTAGTTTTGCAGAGTTTAGACTGGATTCAGGAAGATCAATGATGACGTGACTCTGCTCATGAAGATCATTGGTGACTTTACTCTGCTCATGAAGATAATTGGTGACCTGACTCTGCTCATAAAGATAATTGGTGACCTGACTCTGCTCATGAAGATCAATGGTGACTTGCCTTTGTCCATGAATATCAATGGTGACTTGCCTTTGTCCATGAATATCAATGGTGACTTGACTCTGCTCATGAAGATCATTGGTGACTTGCATTTGTTCATGAAGATCAATGGTGACTTGCCTTTGCCCATGAAGAACACCGGTGACTTGACTTTGCCCATGAAGATCACCGGTGACTTGACTTGACTCTGGAGTGTCAACGGTGACTAGCCCTGACTCTGGAAGGTCAACGATGACTGGCCCTGACTCTGGAAGGTCAACGGTGACTGGCCCGGACTCTGGAAGGTCAACGGTGACTGGCCCGGACTCTGGAAGGTCAACGGTGACTGGCCCTGACTCTGGAAGGTCAACGATGACTGGCCCTGACTCCGGAAGGTCAACGGTGACTGGCCCTGACTCCGGAAGGTCAACGGTGACTGGCCCTGACTCCGGAAGGTCAACGGTGACTGGCCCTGACTCCGGAAGGTCAACGGTGACTGGCCCTGACTCCGGAAGGTCAACGGTGACTAGCCCTGACTCGGAAGGTCAACGGTGACTAGCCCTGACTCCGGAAGGTCAACGGTGACTAGCCCTGACTCTGGAGTGTCAACGGTTACTAGCCCTGACTCTGGAGTGTCAACGGTGACTTGACTCGACTCTGGAGGGTCAACGGTGACTTGACTCGACTCTGGAGGGTCAACGGGAACCTGACTCGACTCTGGAAGGTCAACGGGAACCTGACTCGACTCTGGAGGGTCAACTGTGGCTGTCATCCTGTGCAGAGGCGCTGGACAGGCAGCCATCTTGTGCCATGACTCTGGACCGGCGGCCATCTTGGGCCGTGGCGCTGGGCCGGCGGCCATCTTGGGCATTGGCGCTGGGCCGGCGGCCATCTTGGGCAGTGGCGCTGGGCTGGCGCCATCTTGTGTCGTGACGCTGGACTGGCGACCACCTTGTGCTGTAGCGCTGGGCTGGCGGCCATCTTGCATCGTGGCGCTTGGCTGGCGACCACCTTCTGCTGTGGCGCTGGGCTGGTGGCCATCTTGTGCAGTGGCGCTGGGCTGGCGGTCCTCCTGTCTCTATACCCCGGTCTAGAATCGGCCATTCCACCGGGAGAGACAGGTGTGGCTGGGGTATTCCACGGAGACCGATGTTGTAAATAAAATACAAACTCCCAGAAATGATAGGCGTCCAACTGCTCCATTTCAATTCGAGGAACCGGGTCATCCAGCCAGGTGTTGAAAGTGTCCTTTAGGGCCACATCATTATATCCCATCCCCTCAGCTAGGGACCAGAACACTTGTGCCATGGCACTCATTGCCCTCTTGGCGGAGGGTGGTTAATTTTAAATATTTCGCCCTCCGTTCCACCATACTGGCTGGGGAATGGGAATGAAGTCCCACACCGCTGGATCTCGACATTGATGGAGTCCTTCTGTTACGATCGGAGACCCAGGGAAACACAGGAGACAAGATATCCAATCGCAGTGTGGGTTTTAATGGGTAATCCAAATCAGAAATCAACAAGCAGGGGTCAAAACCAAAAATCCATCCAAACAAACAAATAAACAGGAATAGGAACAGGAACTTGGAAGACGAGGAACTCGGAAGGCGAGGAAACTGGGTGACGGAAAGAAAGGACTCCATGAAAACAAATGGAAACAGACCGGATTATATAGGCAGGGTAATGACTATCAATTGAAGACACCTGAGTGCAATTAACAGGAGTGCAATTACTGTGATGAAGGGACAAGGCTTTGTGGGAATTGTAGTGCCTGCAGTGAGGTGCCTATGGGGAAGTGAGACCACTAGTGGACACCCAGGGAAACAGAGACCATACAGCGTGACACTGATTTCCTCTCCGTGGGTTGAAGGTTTGAAATGTTAAATAAATTAGGCTACATTTGACTGAAATGCTTGTATTGAAACATTTTGCATTCTACCTATGATGAAAGTGTGTTAGATGTTAAGTTTTGTGAAGGAGGGCCACTGGTAGGAAGCTTTTTAGCTGTTTATGCATTAATATGCATAACAGAGACTGTAAAATATGTATTTAAAGGGTTATTATGATATAAGCTGTCTGGAGCTGATGAAGTTTCAACGTTTTTTTTTTTTTTTTTAAGTTGGCAATTTAACATTTCTTGGTATTCAATACTGCTATGGTCTGTATCTTTCAAACCCACTTTTAATTAAATCATGACTCACTAGCTGTCTTCCTTCAAGATGTGCCGTAGGAGGAATTCAGTACTAGAGCATGTGAAATTTTATAAATACACACATCCCACCTACTAAATAACTGTACAACACAGCTGTGTTGTATTATGTAACAAATTTTCTGAAAACACTGTTAAACTGAGACTAAGATTAAAAAAGGTGGAGACTAAGATTAAAAAAGGTGTGTGTGTGTGTGTGTATAATTTTGTATTTATTTACAGGTACTTATTTTTTTTGTATTTTAGTAATTTACTAATTCTAATAACAAATTAGCAAGTAACAAAAAGTATATATATGAAATATACTACTAGAAATATATATTGTATAATTGTATTACAATATTTAATGATAATAAAAAATTAGAGCATATAGAAAGTAATAGTATAATAGTATATTTATTATGTTAATTTATTAAATTTTATTTATTGCTTTATCCTATTTAATTTATTCAATATTGATTTTGTATATTATTTTTAAATTTTACATATATGTGTTTGTGTCTGTATAATTGTATTATTATTTTTTTTTTTTAATGATAAAAGCTGAAATGAAATTTAAAGGATTTAAAAAGTCAATCTAAAATGTTGCTGATGTGTCCTTAATGGATTTAAGGACATTGCTATGTTGTTAGGGCATTGCTAGGGTGTTTTTATGGGAGGTTGGTCAGTGGAATGACTCTCCTTTAAAGGCTGGTTTGATTGTAAACAGTTCGCTCACAAAATGGCAAAGTTCTCCCAAAACACTTATCACCTTCACTTCAATTTCTTATTTTTTTGTTCTTGGCATACTGGTAACTTATTTTCCTATTACCCATTATTCCCTTTCCTGTCGTCATTCCCCACCCCTGACCCTCAAATGCTCCCGCAGTCTCACTTCCTCCAATTCATTGCCATTTCCTCCAGGAAGCATCTGCTGGTCCCTCATGAAGCGGCCTATTAGAAGGACAGAATAATACTGAGTTAGTCATGGGACATTCAACACTGCATTAGTCCCATGTGAGCCCTTGAAAACACACACTGAGGTCAATCAACATGCATTCAAAGCTGACAGTGTTGAGTGTAATATGTAAACAGAGGTATAGAACTACTGTAAAGCGCATTCCCAAATGCAATGAGCGGTGCTTCTGGGAAAATTTTTCCCCAGTTTGTTTTGTCAAAGAATCCTGTTACAGATACAATGGAAAAAGTAAAATAAATGGGGGAAAGTCCAATGTCCAATGTTACACATATCTTTATGAGGAAATGTTAGGCTATGCAGTTGTGAAGTTTCCAAGGTATTGTAACTTAAAACCTTCAAGGAGGTAATTGGTGTGGATCCATGATTGGATTTAACGGATCCTGTGCAAAGGAACATAGGTTTTTTCCATCAGTTTGAGCTCATCTATCAATCTGCTGTGGGAGTTTATGTATTATGCAAGCTTTAGTTTCACCAACAAGTAATTTTGTTCATAGTTGCGATTGTTTTGCTTTGGCAGCAACACCACCCATGAGGAAGTGAAAGTCTGTAACAGACTTCCTGTGCTTGTTGTCTTGGGAGGACCTCACAGGGGCAGCTAAGAAAGCCAGGGGATAGACAGTTTAATTTAGTTCCAGTCAGTGTCGACATGGAGCTCTGGACGGTACTATATCTTGTGAGTCTCCTGAACATGGCATGTTGTTTGCTCGAATCATCCTACATTGTTCGTTTGAACAAACTCTCATTCGAAGATGCTCAGAATTATTGCAAACCTGGAAGTTTCCTGACCAACATTCCAAATGAGAAGGATATGGCGAAGATTCTGAAAACAATCTGGGATATGAATAGCAAAACCACCACGTCATTTTGGATTGGACTAAAGAGGGATAAAGGCATCTGTGTTCAACAGCATTTGCCTCTTAAAGGATTCTACTGGACAGTGGACAACAGCACTCAATCTGATGTTAAAACCTGGAAAACCCAACCTAGAGGTACTTGCGCAAATCTTCGTTGTGGGCTGCTTTCAGTGGAATACAGTGGCTCTGGCACAAAAAGCAATGGTTTTGTTGATACTGCCTGCAAACACGAACATCCTTTCATTTGCAAACGAAACATCAAGCTGAAATGTTCTCGACCAGAAATACTCAACACACATGACATGATTGAGCCAATAAATGATCCGTATACATGTCAGATTGTTTGCCGTTCTGGTGCCAGGTTCAATCTGACATGCTCCAAAGATCTAGTTTGGACTCTAGTCGGCAACGAAAACATGAATATATCTCAACTCTGCCAAGAGTGCAAAAAAGGCTACAGGACAGATGCGTCCGGAAACTGTGTGGATGTAAACGAATGTGAAGAGTTGAAACCATGTGAACACAAATGCCAGAACACAGAAGGCTCCTACAAATGTCTCTGTTCATACAATGACGATGACATTTGTAATGGCCCATCAAAGCCGCCCACCACCAATCGGAAAAACTATGAATATTCAAACATAAACCGGGGCAAATCTAGGTTAACTCAGCCTACGTTTCTGCCTACTGATGATGTCAGAATGCATGAGACAGTCATACACATTGAGGAGAGCAGTGGTGACATTTCAAATATCGTAGTACCTGTGATAATAGCTCTGTTGATTTTCATAGTGCTGCTGGTGATTGTGGCAGCCATTGTGAAAGGCTGCCAGAGGAGGAGATCCATAAAACTGGCCAAGAGGAAGGCGGAGGCTGTGCCTCTAAATGGATTCAGCTCCAAAGAGAAGGTGAATGAAAAGGAGGAAACCTAAGGGGAGAGACTGAGCAAATGTAAAATAATTCAATGTGACACATGCAGACTACAGAGGGTGCTTTTTGCAAGATATTCCTATCTCAGAACATTTGGGTGTGAGTTCTGGAGTCACAAGAGTGCTGTGTAATTACTGCCTTTGAATTTCATTTACCACGGTTGAAATCAGGTTGAAATCAGGGTCTTTATACCAAAGTGGATTTAGAAATTCTATCTAGGTCACATCAACGGTAATTAGATTTTTTTTTACACTTTCATAGCTGATATTTAAATGCACCTATATCTAGAGTTCTAAGAACTGTTGAAGATATTATGTTAATACTGCCATTGGATGTGTTTTCTAAAGATATATCTATCTTATGTTTCACAATATGAAAGTTTTAAACGTGTCTTTTTAACTTAGTAGTTATATAAATAAAGATGGCTGTTTAAACTGCTGTACGCCGTGGTCGTTTCTTTGAGTACCACACATAAATGTCTTTATTACCTGATAGAAATGGCTGAAATAAGTGTCCTGATAGATTATATTTGTTTCTGGAACTGCTTGTAAACAGCAAAAGGGAAGAAAAGTCAGGTAATTTTTGTGCAGTTCCGTTTGGTGCCGCTTGAGGCGCTGAAATCATTTACAAATGTTTTAAAGGCGTGCTCAGTAATTTTTGCTTATATGATTTTGGCCGACATGACAGTAGACAAGCTAATTCTTATGATTATAAATGTGATTGCAGTATCATGCTAATGTATTTTTAAATAATTTCAAATATATTATTTATTAATGTATTAACATATAGTAATATATCTTCAATATATTTCAATAAAGAAAATAGAGTACGATTTAAGTATATATTTCACCTTTTGTCTAAAACGTGATCATGTCATAGTCTGTTTTTTTTGTTGTTAATATTTCACAATTAAAAAGTACATAATACATTCATTATAATCATTAATGAATAAATAAACAAATAGCGGGTGAAATAAATTACTCTAAGGATAGCCATGAATCAGCTTTGTATTAGACATATTCCCTGCAGCAGCATAAACATAGAAGTACAGCAGTCAATGGAAACGTTTCTCACATGCTTCAGGTCAGGCTTGATATCTCACCTTCACTGTTAGGATTAGGTTTACAATCAAACACATAACATTTAGGCTTCAGAACCGTCTTTTATAACTATTACAATATTTTCACTTGAAATAGAATTGAAAAACATGTTCCATGTAAAAAAGTGCAGACTCGTAAATTTGCTGTTTTTCTTTCTTTCTTTTTTTAAGAAATGTAACTGTTAAAATATTAAAAGATTAAAAAATAACCTTCACTGACTAACATTGACAAAATCATAATACTCAATACTTCACTGACTAATGCTGTGATGTAATATTTGCATACTGCACTGCGATTGGTCTTCTTTCTTGCATATATTTACGTACTTAATTTAGATGGAAGGCAAGGCGGTTCTGATTTCATTTCTGTACACAGACATAAAAACATAAAAACCGAAAACTGTAACACTGATTCGTTCCAGCTTTGCAAGCACTGCAAGCTTCCTTCGTAAAATACAAATAGTTTTACCACACTCAGAGTGAATGATTTCCACAGGTTTTATTCCATTTCAAAATAAACAACCAAATATTTGGCTGTGGATATTTCTTTTTTTTTTTTTTAATCGGAACGTCACACATTTGACCCATATCGACACACCTTATAATAACTTTCATTAATAAGCCAATCAAGGCATTATATAGCTAAGCATAAAAAGTTCATGCACATTCATATAGGCAAAATTGCACACTAACTTTAAATTAAGCATTATATAATCATATTATGGCATTAACGAAAGTTATTATGAAGTCTTCCAATACATCTCAACAAAAAACACATACTGCAATGACAACAGATTACAAAACAAGTCTTGCAAGTTATGCTGTAATACCGAGTCCTACAGCGTTGTAGTTCTAGATGTGCAGGTGCCATTCCTGTACGTGCTGCCCGACTCCAGATTGTCGGGCTGAAAGTCATCCACACTGTATCCTCGACTCTTCAGAGCCGTGGCATAGTAATCTATGGGCTCCTCCGTGGCGTTATCCCACCACCGGAGGCATAAAATCCTCTGGAAGGAGCGTCTGAAGTTGTCCGACAGGAATCCGTACAGGATGGGGTTGGCACAGCTGTTGGCATATCCCAAAATCACAGCCAGCTGACTGAGGGTGGCGTTGTGCTGCTGGACGAACACGCTGACCAGCTGCATGATGTGAAAAGGCATCCAGCAGATCACAAACACCGTCACCACCATCATCACCATCAGCGTGATCTTCCTCTCGGACTTTTTTCGCTGCTGCCAGCCCGCTTTCAACGCGACCACCCGCATCTTCACTATGATAAGGATGTAGCACATGCATATGGCAATGACAGGGAAGAGAAAGCCCATCAGAAAGGCGTAGATCACAAATACAGCCATCCACCGACGCTCGGGCTCAGGCATCTGCATGTTGCAAGCCACCGATCCGTCCGAGTTGGGTGCAGTGGTGGAGAAGATGATGATGGGTAGGATGACCAGGATGGAGAACATCCAGACTCCTAAGTTGACCATTTTGGCGATGGTGGGTCTCCGGTACCGGGCTGCTTTGATGGGATGCACCACGGAGATGTAGCGATCGATACTCAACACAGTCAGACAATAGATGCTGGTGAACATGTTAATAGCATCAACACTTAAAACCAATCGACACAGGAGAGAACCAAAGGGCCAGTGGTGAAGTAACGAAGAGGTGACTAAGAAAGGCACACTCAACATGAGTAACTCATCCGCGATCGCCAAGTTTAAAATGTAGATGTTCGTCGCAGTTTTCATCTTCGCATACCTGAAGATCACATAAATCACCATCGAGTTTCCACAGAGTCCCACCAGACAGACTACAGAATAGATGAAGGAGATGAAGATCGCGCTGCTGCCGTGAGAATCCCCGTTATGCGTCTCGTTGCTGGAGAAGTTTATCAAATATAAACCATCCTCCAGGTTCTTGAAGGTGTCGTTGGGCAGCATTCCGACACTGTTTTGAGCCTTTCTATGTATTTTTAAGAGTTTATAAATTAGAAGATGCGCGCACTGATACTGCGAGACTCCGGAACGCGCATCCCGACGCTGCGACGTTTCAGCACCATGGACAGTTACTCCACATCCACAAGCATCACACTCACAGACGTCACACGTGCAACATGACGCCATCGGCGCCTAATGGTTTGTGAGCGTGTCTGAGAAACAAAAATAGTTTCTTGACGTCATCTAGACCTTTATTTCAATGTCAAAACAAATATAGCAATACATACAATGTTTGGTCTTTCTTTTTGCCTAAGGTAACTTAAAACAACACTCAGACTGATTCTTTTATTAGAAAGCTATATTTGTAGCATATAAGTATTTTATTTTATTATTCTTATTATTCTTATTCTTGTTCTTATTCTTATTATTTGTTTTGGGTTTTAAACACCACAATCTTCTAATGTGTTAAAAACAGAAAATTAAACTGGCATTTGTATCTCTGAAGGAGATTTCATTACGGTCAAGTCCTCAACATTGTCACAGGGCCGTTCAGAGCACCCTAGAAATAATTGTGTTTAATTAACCTTGTTTATGATATTCCTTAGAAACCCAGCCTATGCTCTTGCAATGATTTGCATGCAGTCACACAGATTAGAATAAATGCTAAACAGTTAGGCTTAGTTTCCAAACACAGTTGAGTTAAAAATCCATAGCTTTTCTTCATGCACTTTCCCTCTAAAATTGAATAAAATATGTTGTTCATCCTACAACAAGGAACAGGGTTTTACAAAAGGTCCACTGAACAAATGTCTGGAGTCAACCAGTTGGCATCTTTTGTGACTATTGCCATAGTCTTTATATAGTTCTCATATACTGCACAATGCCTTATAATAACAACAAAGCACCAGTGTGAAGTGTGAAGAGGAAGCTTATCTGTTCTTATTTCTGGCACCACCTATGAATGCAAAGCTAAAGAAAACAATCCAACTTCAGTTAAAACAAATGTTGTTTGAGGGACTATATAGTTTAGTTAAAAATGCCAGGTTCCTGGTCCATACTACATTTAAATGCATCTCTGAATGTGTGTAGATGAATCTTTTTATGCAAAACAACAACAAAATCAACAACAGCTTTGGTGAGCTTAATTTTCACTATTAACACTACTTACTGTTGATAAAAGTTTATGAAATTAAAATCCAAAATATTTAGGTTAAACTTTTAATCACTTCATTTTTAAGTTTTTCCAAACACAGTAACAAATAAATAAATAAGTAGATAGATGGATCTATAAAATCTGTAAATCAATAGCACATTATGTAAGAGGAGACTACAGGTGCTGAGTTTTTGGTGGATGTAGCTTGAAATTGTTTGAAATATAAATTAAGTCTCAGACTAGGGACTTTTTGGTGGCATTTTTCTAATTAAAGTTTAAAAAAAATTCAGTATGTTGTAACATGCCCAAAATATTGTATTCATTTAACAAGACAGCTTCTTCTTCAGTCCAAAGCCAAGATACTCCATCTAAAAATGTCCCCACTTTGAAAACAGGATATAAGAATAGCAAAAACCTGAAACACTTTTGTCAGAATTTGAGTGAAAGCCTACCTCTTTTTTCTCTCTCACAGATGGAGACTTGTGTTGTCCTTGAAATGTAATGAGCCCAGTCAGAGCACAACATGTGAGGAGCAGATGGCTGTCTTCACACTCTTCTCTCTGAGACATGCTCTCTCTCTCTCTCTCTCTCTCTCTCCCCCTCTCTCTCTCTGTCAGGTGTTTCTCTCTTTCCATCTAGTTAAGACCAGTGTCTTTGCCTGGTGTCATATAAAGTGACCTGACTTCTTTAGGGCAAATATGATTTCAGACATCAGGTACTGTAGATACAGCTGTCTGGCTCTGGCTGTTAGGCTGCTTATTAAAAGCCATTAATTAGTAAGACATTTCATTTCATTTTATTCAGTAAATTTGTTGTTTTACAACCAAAATGTATATATAAAAAATACATTTTTATAAATTCATAAAGACAAGTATCTTTATTTTATTATTATTACTTGGTGCAACATATAACATCCAAGTGAAAGACATAACACCACCAACAAAAAACAGAATCACTGAGTTGGAAAAAGGATCACGCCCTTTGGTCAGTATTTTGTTGAACCACCTTTTGCTTTCATTCCAGTCTTTAGTCTGTTGGGATATGTCTCTGTCTCTACTAACTTTGCACATCTAGACAACATTTGCCTACTCTTCATTGCAGAACTGCTCAAGTTCAGTTAAATTTGATGGTGAGCATTTGTGGACTGCAGTCCTCAACTCATTCTACAGATTTTAATGGGGTTTAAGTCTTGGGCTCTGACTAGACCATGCAAAGACATTCATCTTTTTTCTCCTTCAATCACAATGTGCTCAGTTTTGCTGTGTGTTTTGGGTCATTGTCATGTTGGAAGGTAAACCTTCTTCACATTGACAACTTTCTGGCAGAGGGCAAGAATTTGACAGTATTTTTATTTTTGTGCACCATCCATTTAGTGCTCCAGTCCCTGCTGCAGAGAAACACCCCATAACAGGATATTAACACCTCCATGCTTTACTGTAGGGATGCTGTTATTTGGACGGTGAGTTGCATTGGATTTCCAAATGACATATCATTTAGTGTTGAGGCCAAATAATTCTTAGTCTCATCTGCCTCGGAATCTTCAAGGTGTGTCTTTTTTCTTGCAGCCCTCCCATACAAGCCACATTTGTGGAAAAATTGTGATATTGTTTTCACATGCACACAATGACCACTCTTTGTCATAAGTTCCTTCAGCTGCTTCAGAGTAGCTGTGGGCCTCTTGGTCACCTCTCTGTCCAGTTTACTCCTGGCTCTTTCATCCAGTTAGGAGTGATGTCCTGATCCAGGGAGGGTCTGTGGTGCACCAAATACCTTCCACTTCTTGATTATAGACTTTACTGTACTTCTAGAGCATTGATAAAGCCTTTGAACATTTTTTTTATCCATCTCCTAACTTGTGCCTGTCCACAACTTTGTCCCGGAGATGTTTTGTCTGTGACTTGACAGTGTCACAGTTTACTGTTTGCTTCAGTTGCACTACCAAAGACTGAAATGCTCCAGGAAAGCTCTTTTCATGCTGAGCTGACCAAAATGAGCACAGCTGATCACAGTTAAAGTCAAATGGCTTTGTGTACCATTGAGAAGGTGTTTAGCTTTACCTGATTTAGTTTACACATTTATTTTTAGGAGGGGTGATCCTTTTTCCATCTCAGTGATTCGTTTTTTTTTTCTGACATGTTGCTGTTATATTTTTCACTTGGATGTTATAAAGTTGCACTGAGTAAATACAGCTGGATAAAACTAAAACTTTGTCCATTTTTATTTCATGCTGTAAAGCAACAAAATGTCATTATTTCAAAAGGGGTGATTCTTTTCCATACCCACTGTATAATTGTTAAATGTACAGATTCCACTCAAATTCTTGTGGGATAAAAAACAACAACAACTATCTCCACTGATAATCATTCAAGAATGTAAATTGCATTTTAAATAAAATAAACAAAAATAAACAAATAATAATATTATTGTAGATGTACAAAAACTGCCTGTCCATGAAGTGAAGATGGCAGCATTCAGGTTGTGTGCTTTTGAGCTGCATGAATCAGCCGACCATCTGCTATTTAGATTAATGAGAAACTGCAGGTACTTTAGTATGGAATGATATTGCGGACATTATACAAAAGGCATTGCAAATTGTATTTGCAATTGCGTTTTCAATTTGTGGACGCATAAAATGTGACATAATCCAAAAGCAAATGCAAATCGCGCTTTACCATTTTCATTTTCGATTAAGTGAACGCACAGTGTCTGCCAAATTTAAAATGGAAATGCAAAGTCCGTTTGCAATTGTGTTTTCCATATCTTACGAGCTATGAGCCTGTCATATTTAAATAGCAATATTAATTACCACATTTGCCTTTTCGCTCTCTCTGCACTGTGCATTTAAACTGCCAAAACTCAAATGGAATCGCAATACCTTTTGCATTTGAATTTCCAACGTCTACATGGAAACCTGTCAATCAAGTGACAGGGGTGGGGCCATTTTATTGGGCGTGTTTGCATTGGGAAGTGACGATCGTACTAAAATGTACCATGTTTTTACTAGGGTAAATATGAGTTAACGATAGTGTTTATAATTAAGTCACAGTAGCCACAAATGTACAGTTGTCTGAGACGTTATGAAATGTTCTTTAATATCATGAACCATAAAATGTAGTCAGTGTTCTGCTATTGTTTATTTTCATAATAGGTAAACACAGGCCACAAGTTAAGACGGTCACAGATCTGATGCTGATTCAGTGTAGCTTGGTAGCTGAGTGGTTAGTGACTGTCATCTCTAATGGCATACCATCTTTTAGCGCGTGTTCGAAACCCGGGCCAACACAGACGTTCTTTATTTTTTTGTTTATCCTACTAACTTCAGCCGCTGATTTCGGACTTGCATCCTCAGTAGTTCAGACTTTGTGCATTCGACTCGGGAGTGTGATGTCTGCGAGGACGCAGGTCCGGTAATTCTGCAAACAGCAGCGTACTTGATAACATGTCAGCTCGCCTTGACTACTGTAATTTTCCTCACTGTATGATCGCCCGTTTGGCGACTGAAGTTAGTAGGATAAACAAAAAAAATAAAGAACGTCTGTGTTGGCCCGGGTTTCGAACACGCGCTAAAAGACGGTATGCCATTAGAGATGACAGTCACTAACCACTGAGTGTACCTATTATGAAAATAAACAATAGCAGAACACTGACTACATTTTATGGTTCATGATATTAAAGAACATTTCATAACGTCTCAGACAACTGTACATTTGTGGCTACTGTGGCTTAATTATAAACACTATCGTTAACTTATATTTACCCTAGTAAAAACATGGTACATTTTAGTACGATCTTCACTTCCCAATGCAAACACGCCCAATAAAATGGCCCCACCCCTGTCACTTGATTGACAGGTTTCCGTGTAGACGTTGGAAATTCAAATGCAAAAGGTATTGCGATTCCATTTGAGTTTTGGCAGTTTACATGCACAGTGCAGAGAGAGTGAAAAGGCAAATGTGGTAATTAATATTGCTGTTTAAATATGACAGGCTCATAGCTCGTAAGATATGGAAAACACAATTGCAAACGGACTTTGCATTTCCATTTTAAATTTGGCAGACACTGTGCATTCACTTAATCGAAAATGAAAACGGTAAAGCGCGATTTGCATTTGCGTTTGGATTATGTCACATTTTATGCGTCCACAAATTGAAAACGCAATTGCAAATACAATTTGCAATGCCTTTTGAATAATGTCCGCAATATCATTCCATACTTTAGACCTCCTTGGCTGACAGAAAAGAAAATGCAGTCTACGCTGTCCATTTGAAAGTAGGATATCTTAAAGGACACTTTGACCAAAAAGTGACCCAAAACATTTATAATGTTACAAAAGATTTAATTTCAAATAAATAAAAATGTTATTCCTTAAAATGTATCACATTTTCCACAGACAACATTGATAATAATAATAGATATTTCTCAAGCTGCAAATCAGCATATCTGAATTATTTCTGAAGGATCATGTGATACTGAAGACTGTAGTAATGATGCTGAAAATTCAGCTTAGCATCACAGAAAAAAAAAATTACAATTACAAATATTCAAATAGAAATTTATTCACAGTATTATTGTTTTTACTGTACTTTGTATCAAATGAATGCAGCCTTGATGAGCAAAATAAACTTTTTTTCAGAAACATTAGAAAAAGCTTACCAACAACAAATCACATTTTAATAAGTTAAGCCTGGCTTATTCAATCAAAATGAAATGTCATATAATATTAATTAACTTCAGGAATATTTGAAATGCAACAAAGGATCTGCAACAAAAATATGATGTTGTCTTACTGTATTACAATTTAGCTACACATTAATTTAACATTAAATTAATTTAATACTAAAATATTAAAATATTACTACATTATTTAACATTTACTAATGATATTTTTCTGGTGTACAATAATACAAATAATAAAAATTAATTATGTTTTAATCTAATACAGAGGCTGGATGATGGGGAAAAACATAATGAAATGAAATGTAGTTTCAAACTTTCATTTAACAAATTTAAACTGATTTCATGCAACAAAATTACGATAAAAATATTCAACAACTGTGTTGTATTAGCTAATTTTTATAAACTAAGAAGCAAAAATCTAATTTTGTTCATTCTCTGACCCTGAGCAGAATCTCCAGACCTGAAGCTCCACCGTGGTCCTGTAGTCATCCAGGGTCTGCTCCATCCATCCCATAAATACTCCAAACATCAGCCCTCAGTTAATAGTGAAGAGCATCTCCATGCTGTAGCTTCACAGCTTCAAGAAACACACACACACACACACACACACACACACACACACACACACACACACACACACACACACACACACACACACAGAGAGAGAGAGAGAGAGAGAGAGAGAGAGAGAGAGATATGTTAGAGCAAAATGTCACTCTTACCTTCCCCAGCATTTATCATTATGTCTCCTGTTTAGAGAGGTGTAGCATTATTTGTGTTGCATTCACCACTACAGCTTTGTTCACAGTTAGTCTCTCAGCTCTATTCTTCTCACACAGAGACTGACGTTAATATTAGGCTAGCACACATTACCCAGTGCTTATTTGTGACTGAAACATCAAGCTGAAAGAGACAGTGAATATGATGACATCTAGTTTTTAGTTCACACAAGAAGGACAATTTGTGAGCAATTTTCTGTCTGCATTTGCATAAATTACCATTGCTCACCTGGTACCTTTACAGAAGTTATTTTGATTGAAAGCGCTTGCACATGTAAATGCCTTGATTTGAGTGAGATAATGTAGAAAAAAACTCATTTAAAGGGCTTATAGGATGAGCATTCAATGTGTCTATTTATGGCTAACAAAATTAGATTGTTTGAAAGCGCACACTGGAATAGCAAGTGATTACTACATTCACAGAGAACACACTCATTAGATACAGAGGGCCATCTGTTTCCTAATATCACACCTGTTTCAGCCGCAGGTGGAGGGAATTAGGAATGGGCTCTAAGAAACTCAGTTTTTTCATATCAGGAATGCTGGCACATCCTTGCGTTCAACTTCATAAATATGCAGCCTGTCAAGAGGAAATCTATAATTGGTTTACACTGTAACCATAGCAACCACCTGTCTCTAGTTGTAGAGCAGTAAAGGGACATGGTTGTTGCATTTGTTTTCCTTCTGATAGCCAAGCCTATCGTGCTCTGGTCCTCTTGTGTGTGAAGTGTGCTGAAATCATTCATCTGCCTTACGTTTACATTTATGCATTTAGCAGATGCTTTTATCCAAAGCGACTTACAGTGCATTCAGGCTACTGTATATGTTTTTTTTTACCAGTATGTGTGCTCCCTGGGAATTGAACACACAACCTTTTGCGCTGCTAACGCAATACCACTGAGCCACAGGGACATACCAGACGGACAATTTGGTACCTTGTACACACACACACACACGCGCGCGCACACGCACACACACACACACACACACACACACACACACACACACACACACACACACACACACACAGTCTTTGGACTCTTTTCTACACTAAATCTTAAGTTCAAGAACTGCCTATTTAGACAGTAACAATGGAACAATGAGGAAAATGATTAATTCACATGAAAATAGTTTGTCAGTAATTTTTTAAAATACATTTTTATTTATATTAAGCAGGGATGCATTACATTTCAATATGTAGTTTGCATCAGACGGTCGATGAGTGCATTTGTGGGAGGTCTGGCTGCATGCTTTATAAGACTGAGACTAGCACGTGTATGACTGTCTGGATTTGATGAGGATAAAGACAAATTTGCTATCTTTTCACCAATTCTCCATTCATCATCTTAACAATAGCCCTCCACAGAGATATCAGCCAGTGTCATCAGACTTAATTAAGTGCAGACATGAAGACATCGAAAGTCGACCTGAAGTACAAATCTCACTGTAATGAATCATTATTGGCATATTAATATCAGGATGTTTCAAAGTTGGAACATAATAACCTTTCTATATATACGCCAATGGAATCAAGAAACACAATACTCTGTAGTCAGCTTTTGGCCTTGCTCTCTCATGACATGCTGTATGATGATAAATATGACCTTCAGTATTCATGGGTCAATTAGTGATTTCTGCATACTACCAAATTACTACCAAGCTCAAAATAGAAAAGAAAGATAATTAAAAACATAACCCTAAATAAATGATACAATTTAGTTTAGTTTGTACAGTCTGTTATACTGTTTGGGGGGGGGGGGGGGGGGGCATATGGAAAATGGTAATATGAATTTTTCATGCAAAAATACTTAACTGACATATTCCCTACTCATCTAGAGTTTGTAATAATACATTTTTTTGTTTTTGTTTCTGAAAGAAGTCTCTTCTCATTAATTTGACAAAAAATACAGTAAGAGCAGTAATATTGTGAAATATTATTACAATTTAAAATAACGGTTTTTATTTGAATATACTTAAAAACGTAATTTATTTCTTTGATGTTAAGCTGATTTTTCAGCATTAATTGAAACAGACATTGAAACAGAAATCTTTTGCAATATTATAAATGTCTTTACTGTCACGTTTGATTAATTTAATGCATCCTTGCTGAATAAAAGTATTGATTTCTTGAGCAGCAAATCATTTTAGAATGATTTCTGAAGGATCATGTTTTTTTTTTTTAAATGTAATAATATTTCACAGTATTGCTGATCAATTAAAGGCAGCATTGAGCATAAAGATGTCTTTCAAAAACAACAAAAAGATCATAATTATTCCCAACCTTTGACTGGTGTATAAGTGGACTTCAGGGGATATAATGGCACACTAATGTAGAATATTTTTCCTTTAATAAAATGTGGCAGTGAACTTAGCCTGCTACAGCTCACCCTGTGTAAGGTCCCTCTCGGCTGATTGGAAATGTCTGAGAGAGCAGTGCAAGTTGGCTCTGTTATAGTAGGCATGTGCAGACAGCAGGTTGAGGCAGAGAGCCTCACTGAAATCCTGCAGGCATTCGGGGAGCTTCCGCAGAAGAGCTAAGTGATGGCTCGGTTCAGGATGGCAGACTCATCTGAGGGGAAAAGCTCGGCTTTAGTACTCACATGCATGTGTCGCAGAAAAATGAGACTCACTATATTTCTCAGCGGCTCTTGTCTAGAGAGACTCAAGAGAGTCAGTAGTGAATTGCTCAAACTGTCCATTGTAAAAGAAGAGGTTGGCAGCTTTGAAGTAAGCGAGGGAATATCCCGGGTTGAGGCTGATAGCGGTCTGTTAGTTCTTCATGGCACTAGCTTTAACCCCCATGAACTGTTGAATCAGACCTCGGTTTGTAAAGAGCTGCTCTGCATGAAAGTTACACTAAAAAGGACAAAGACAAGAGATATTATAGCAATAATTTACAAAAATTTACTTTAATTGTATGGAAAAGAGTGACCAAGACAAAATAACCGAATAAATAAATATATTTTGTGAAAAGAAAATTGGGTTGGTAAGATTTGTTGATGTTTTTGAATCAAAAATACAATGTAGGCAGTAATATTATAAAATTTTACCACAATTTAAAATAATTGTTTTATCTTTAAATATATTTTAAATGTAATTTAGTCCTGTGATGAAAAGCTGAATTTTCTGCATCATTACTCCAGTCTTCAGTGTCACACGATCCTTCAGAAATTATTCTTATAGGCTGATTTGCTGCTCAAGACATATTTTATTATTATTATTATCAATACTGAAAACAATACTGTGCTGGTTTGTATTTTGTAGAAACTGTCATACATTTTTGTTTCGTAATTATGTGATGAATAGAGATTTCAGAAGAACAGCATTTATTTGAATCAAACATTTTGTAACCAATTAAATTCATCCTTGCTAACTAAATGTATAAATTCCTTAAAAAAATATTTACTGACAACCTTTATAGCAGTGTTTATATCTTGCAGTGCTGCAAACATGTCTCCCATCTGTAGGCTGGTGACAGCTCTGCCTTCATACACCGGCCAGCATTTAAGGTTCACCTCTACAGTAAACTGATTCCAGACTCTCTGGAAGAATCCCAAAATCTGCCACAAAGGACAAGACATCGACATGGATTACTGGAAATCAATAGACTTGAGAGGCAACAGGCTGTCTGCAAGATTATCAGAGAAAGTGAGGGCCAGGATGAATATCAAAAGCAATCAGATACATCCTTGTTTGTTTTCTACTGTAAAACAGACATATTTTGGATGCACTGGTTGCCTGCTGAAATTATTCTGTACATTACAAGACAACATTTTATAATAAAGCAATTTATGTATGACATAAAATCACAATACGCAACAGATAGAACAGGAAAGATTTTAATTTCAGACCTGTCCATGCCATCCAGCATATTAGCTGTCGAGTAGAGGATATTGTTGCATCTGAGAAGTTACAAATATTGAAGCTTATTTCACAGAATAAAAAGAGGTTATTTTGAATTTCTCACAATTCTGACTTTCTTTTCCTCACAATTCTTAGTAAAAAAAAAGTATTTGTGAGATATTAACTTGCAATCGCAAGATATAAACTTATTATTCTGAGAACAAAAGTTGCAAATGCACTTACTCTGTTAAGGAAACAAGCTTGTTCTTGCCAATGAATACAAAAAAAAAAAAAAAAAACTAATTGTTATTTTTCACCTCAAATTGCAAGTTAAAAATTCACAATAAGACTTCTCTCCTCAGAATTGCAAGAAAAAATAAAAAAATCAGAATTGTGAGAAAAAGTTACAATTACCTTTTTAATTTTGTGGCAGAAATATGCTTCCATACAAATACAACTGCAACAAATGCAATTTATAATAAATAATGTTACCCATACAAACAAATCACAAATACAATCTCTCTACTATCTCAGCTGGGTCCCCTAGCCATCAGTGAGATTAAATAGAGACTGTTTAAATCTCCAGTTTTTTAGATGTTTCTACTAAGGGGAAAAAACCCTCTAAAGATTCAGAAGAGATCACAATAGTGCTCATTTTGCCAGGATACTAAAGTCAAAATTCAGTTACATTTTATATTAAATTCTTCCAAGACCAAAATATCAGAGTTAGCATGCTATCCACAATCATTTGAGAGTGTTTTTTTTTTTTTTTAAACTTTTTTATTTCTCTGAAGGAAGATTAAGAAGGATGTGGCTAGATACTTAAATTAAGCATATGGGAACTTCTCTAAGCTATGAAAAGTTAAACATTATAAGTTAAGCTATGAAAGATCAACCTGAGGAAAATAAAAAAGCAAGACAATTATTTTTATCCTACCTGTAAATTGTATGCCAGGCTAATGCGGGCACTTGAACAGAGTGGATTGAGATTCAGGGATGAGAGGAAGTCCCTCTGGGCTTGTTTCCTGGATTGATTGTTCCCATAATCCATGAGAACATTGCCTCTACCCACATGGGAATCTTGCAAGAAGGGATCAAGTCTTAAAGCTTGGCTATAAGTGTCCACAGCTTCACAGAAGCACAGAAAACAGACAAAGAAAGTAGACAGTTACACTCAGTGATGTGTCCTAATTCTGTTTGCACATGAATATTAGTTGTCTGCTTAATTATGAACTTTGCCTTGAATTCTTTGTAAAAACGTCCCCTCTCTCTTGCTTTTGAACTCTGAATTACAAGCTCTGCAACATTCCCAGTGTGAGCATTGCATTCGCCCAGACGTCACAGTTTAAAAAAGATAAAAAAAACCCTGCAATTATAGTGAAGAGCCATTTATTTGAAAGTGCTCCTTTAAAGCAATGTAAATGTCAACTTCTATGGATCTGAAAGCATTCTGTTCTTTTTTAAATGATAGTTCAGAGAGCAATGCGTCTCTTTAGAGAGCTACTAAGATATTTCATATCATATAGTCCATGTAAAAAGATGAGAATTCCTGTCTGTCATTGGCTGTTAATCTGATACAAGTCGCTTTGAGCACATTCTGGAAGCACAGCGCCTTTTGAGTGTTGATCAATAAAAATAACAGATACGCTTTGAATGCACCATTTAAATGCAGACCTGCCTGATAAGCAGCACAGTTCACAGAGAGCTTATAACTATTCATAAATGCCATACAGGGTTTCAGGACACCATTAATAATAGTCTTTAGAGTGTTCTTCCACTTAAACACATGCTTTCCATAAACTATCATCCAAAGGTTTGGGGTCAGTATGGGGTCATTTTGTTATGTTTTTTTTTTACTTTTGATTACTCTTATTCAGAAATGATGGATTAATCAAAAGTGACAGAAAATATATTTCTAATGTTACAAAAGATTTATATTTCAAATAAATTATTTAGAACTTTATATTCAACAAAACATCCTGAGAATATGTATCATGCCTTCCACAGTAAATAAAAAATTGAATGGTAGTGTGAATATTTTAAGCTTATTGTGCCAACAGACATGATTACTCACAATTTATTTATAATTTCATAACTCAGGCATAATATAGTTTAAATTTTTACCCTCTCAATAAAAGTTTTTTTTTCCAGCAACATTTTCATTACTACTTCTTTTATAATAATGTTACTGAAGTCAACATTACAAAAAATTAATCCATTTACATTTAAACTGGTTCAAATTATTACAAAACGTTATTGTTATATTTAATGGCTACTCTGACATTCAAATCAATTAAAAAAGGAATAAACTTATGTTATGTCTCATTTTTTATTTCCAAAATACTGTATGTCAACTTATGGTCTTAAAACTGTGTTGTAAATGGCATTTCATGTTGGCATTGAAAACAAGAATAGAGAAATATGAAAAACCTCACTATGAATCAAACTTCATGATGAATATGCTTTCAAAATTCTTGAGACAAACGGATTAAAGGCCTGATGCAAGCAATGCTTCTTATTTTCTTTCTTTATAACTGTGGCCTACCTGAAGGGCTCTGTTATTGTCATTCAGCTCCACATAGAGAAGGCCACGGATTATCAAAACTTTCAGCTCAAGTCAAGTCAAAAAAACGTCACCTGCTCATAATCCCGCAGCTCATGAAAACATACGGTTGTAGTAAGTTGTAGTAAGCAAATGAACAGTTGTAGTAAGCAAATGAACAGGTTCTCTTACGAGAGCTCTCTCGTACTGCGTCTTAGCTAAGACGCTACGGGAAAAGTCTCTTTTCACGAAATACTGAAGCAAAAAATTATCCTTAATTTTGTATTTTTGTAAAGCGCATTTCAGCAGTACACAGCCATAGGCGAGACGGCTCGTTCGCTCATTGGCTTGTTCTGCGGCAACTGCACAGCCTATCGAGCGCAGGCTGATGCAACATCCCGTCGAAACGGGTGTGGCCCAGCCTATAAAAGGAGCTCGAAAAGGCTGACTCACTTGTTTTTTCATCTCTTCAGCGAAGCTCACACATAGCTGGATCACGGAGGAAGCAAGCACCGTCTGAGAGGCATATCAGCGGGACGAGCCATTCTGAAGCTGCTGGCCTTCGCCGCCTTCCACTGCCGTTCCTGCTGCGCTGTCCGGCGCCTATATCCTTTCAATTCTGTTATATCCACTGTTCTTTATGTGTGTGTTCGCCCTGCGACACACACTCGTAAAAGAGCTCGCGTCTTTTTTAAGATGCCTTCCTGCGGCTCGTCAGAGCCCCACTCAGCGAGGGAGACCAGTACGTCATCTGTGTCTCCTGCCTGGGTGAAGATCATGCAGCGCTCGTGCTCGCTGACGGCGGATGCCCTCACTGCGAGCTGTTGCCATGGTGACTCTGAGGACTCGCCTGGCCTTTTTCTCTGAGCCTGCATTCTCCGCTGCGCTGAGGCGCCGTAAAAGCGTCGCTTCCAGCGGATTCCAGAACCGTCTTCAGCTCAACCGAGCTCGCCGGTTCGCCCTGCTTCACCGGCCCCCCCGCATCGCTTCCCGGTGGGCAGCGCCCGCTGTTTGCCGGCGCGTCGTCTGAGGAAGTCGATCTCAGGGCCGCGTCGGGGGAAGAGGACACGTGCTCTCTGCTAGCTTCGGGCAGTGAGGGCTGGGCGAGCTCTGAGGATCTCGCGCCTTCTGCTCAGAAGCCCAGCGGACGAGCTGACATCGAGAAGGAGCCGGGGCGAGTGCTCGTTTTGGCCGCGACGAGTCTCAGCCGCGAGTGGTCTGCACCAGCGCCCCCCCTCTCGTTCCCGGCTGGATGGTATGTTCCTTTCAGATGAGCGTACTTCTCAAAGCCCGCCTCATTTCTTCCTGAGCTTCACGAAGAGGTGGCGAAGGCTTGGAACGCTCCATATTCAGCGAGAACTCGTTCGTCTGTCTCACTAGCATTCTCCACACTGGATGATGCTAAAAACAGGAACTACCAGTCACTTCCGCCGGTGGAACAGGCGATAGCGACGCACCTTTGTCCGCCCTCTGCTGGACGGCGGCAAAAGCGGTGTTGCCATCTAAAGCCTGCTGTGTGACGCTGTGGCTGCACTACTCGCGATGGCTGCTTCATCGAAGCGCAGGTGTACGAGTTCCGCTGTGGCCGAGCTCTCACCCAAGCGCGCCGCTGTTTCAGTTCCAGGAATTGTGACTGTCTCAGCGTTTTCTGCAACGCGCAAGCCTGCACAGTTGCCCGCTTGCCTGCACACAAAAGCCGTTATCACGGCTACCCAGATATTTCCCGAAAAAGGTGTAATTTCTGGTGTCCCTGCCACGACCGATGGTGCTATAAATGTAGTGACGATGCCCACTGCCCAGTGCCCATCTCCACATATAAGCACAGCCCTTCACACAGGGCTCCCGCCCATAAAAGCGACTCAAGTCGATCACGCGCACTACATAGTAAACGTGCCCACTCCTCAGTGCCCACAATCACTATGTCACACGGTCATGTGGTTTCTGTAAAAACGAAACCCGTGCACGTTCGTCCGGCCACGGCCGATGGTGCTATAAATGCAGTGACGATGCCCACTCCTCAGTGCCCATCTCCACATGTAAGCACAGCCCTGCACACAGGGCTTGCGCACATAAGATCGACACAGATCGGTCGAGCGCAGCGCATAGTAAACGTGCCCACTCCCCAGTGCCCACATACACTATGTCACATAAAGCGCGTGGCTTCTGTAAAAACGAGGCCCATGCACGTATGCTCTGCACAGGCAGACAGTGAGTTGAAAGTGGTAAATGTGCACATATGCAGCCCACAGTTACTCGCAGACATATCGAGTCCCACGGGACCTGCTCAGCCTTCCCCCAGTCGGTTAAGCGCCGGGACGGGGTCGAGGAGGAGCGATCTGCCCGCTGTGATCAGCGGGCTCCCCGCCTCAAATGCGCAGCACACCCGAGCGCCGCCGTTGCCCAGTCAACAGAGCGCGCTTCGCATCCAGCCCTTAGCCATTCATGCAGATGCATGGTCAGCGCTTCCAGGGGTTTCGGATTGGGTGCTAGGCATTATAAAGAGAGGCTACTCGCTACAGTTTTTTCGACCCCCTCCGCGCTTTTCAGCGCGCGTCGAAATTATGGTCAAAACAGAAGTAGCACACATACTTCGGGCCGAAATATCAAAACTGTTGAACAAAGGGGCTGTAGAGCCTGTGTCTCAAGCTTAAAGCGAGGGGGGGCTGTACAGCAGATACTTTCTGGTGCCCAAGAGAGACGGGGGTCTCAGGCCCATACTGGATCTAAGACAGCTGAACAAGGCATTGATGAAACGCAGTTTCAAAATGCTTACGACCAGGAAGCTCCTCGCGCAGATTCGCAGAGGGGACTGGTTCATGTCAATAGATCTGAAGGACGCGTATTTTCAAATACAGATAGCGTCAAACCACAGGCGATATGTGAGATTCGCCTTCGAGGGCCAGGCATACCAGTTTACAGTCCTGCCGTTCGGCTTGTCCGTGGCTCCTCGTACGTTTACGAGGTGCATGGATGCAGTGCTCGCTCCTCTCAGACTCAGAGGCATGCGAGTGCTGAATTATTTGGATGACTGGCTGGTTCTGGCCCAATCACGAGCGGAGCTCGTGGACCACAGGGCCGTTTTACTCGATCAGCTCGAGAAGCTCGGCCTCAGTGTCAATTGGGCGAAGAGTTCGCTGAACCCCAGTCAGACGATTCTGTTTCTGGGTATAGTTCTGAACTCGTGTTGCATGACGGCGCGGCTGTCACCACAGCGCGTGATGGGCATTCAGCGCGCAGCGAGTTCTTTCCGCTGCGGCGCAACCGTGTCGCTCAAACACTGTCAGAAGATGCTGGGCCTCATGGCCTCAGCATCTCCGGCTCTGCAGCTGGGTCTGCTCCGCATGCGCCCCCTGCAGTTCTGGCTGAAGACGCGGGTGCCGCGCAGAGCGTGGGTGTCTGGCCGGCTGCATCTCAAGGTCAATCAGAGCTGGGTCACAGCTCTGGCACCTTGGACAGCGAACAGCTGGTACCGATCAGGTGTAAGCCTGGGGACTTCCCCGAATGTGAAGATGGTGTCGACGGACGCCTCCACTTCGGGATGGGGAGCGCTGCTCGAGGGCAGACCGTCCTTTGGCCTATGGTCAGAACGGGAAAAGCTCCATCACATCAACTGTCTAGAAATGCTGGCAGTGGAGAACGCGCTGATGCGCTTTTGTCCTCAAATCAAGGATCACCACGTCTTAGTCCGTTCGGACAACATGTCTTCGGTGTCCTACATAAATCGCCAGGGCGGTCTCGGGTCCTGAAACCTGTACAGGCTAGCGGAACGCCTCCTGGTTTGGGCTCAGCACAACGTGCGTTCGCTGAGGGCAGTGCATGTGCCTGGGCTACAGAATCTGGGTCCAGACATGCTGTCCAGAGGCAATGTTCCTACGGGCGAATGGTCTCTACACCCGCAAACAGTCCAGCTGTTGTGGGAGAGATTTGGCAGGGCGGAGGTGGACCTCTTCGCATCCCACGAAAACGCTCACTGCCCTGCGTTCTTTTCCAAGAACGAAAGCACGCTGTCACGGGAATGGCCGTGCTGCCCGCTTTATGCTTTCCCTCCCGTCTCCCTCCTTCCGCAGGTGATAGAACAGGAGAAACGAGATGTTCAATACTGCTTGTAGCACCTCTTTGGAAGAACCAACCATGGTTCCCAGATTTGATGCAGTTAGCAGATGTCGCCCCGTGGCCAGTACCGTTGAGGAGGGACCTCCTCTCGCAGGCCAGGGGCCCGATTTGGCACCCTCAACCGGAGTTGTGGTCCCTCCATGTGTGGGCGCTCAACGGTTACCCGCTGATCTCGCAGTGGGAGTGCTGAATACCATCACTCAGGCTAGAGCTCCGTCGACACGACGTCTGTATGCCTCGAAGTGGTCGGTGTTCTCCAGCTGGTGCACAGCTCGAGGATATTCACCCCTTAGTTGTGAGGTGACGGAGGTAATCTCCTTCCTACAGGAGCTGTTGGATAAGGGCAGAGCCCCATCCACGCTCAAAGTTTATGTGGCGGCCATCGCAACGTTTTCTGAAACAGTGTCGGTCAGTCAATAGGAATGATTTGGTCATCCGGTTCCTCAGAGGAGCTAGGAGGCTGAATCCTCCCAGACCTCCGTCAGTCCCTATGTGGGACCTCGCGGCAGTTTTGGAGGCCATGAAGGGTCCCCTTTTGAGCCTATCCAATCGGTTAGCCTTCAGCATCTGTCGTTCAAGACAGTATTCTTGTTGGCTCTCGCTTCGGTAAAGCGTGTGGGTGATTTGCACGCGCTCTCGGTAAGCCAGTCGTGCTTGGAGTTTGGGCCTAATGACTCAAGGGTCATACTCAAACCTAGGCACGGTTATGTGCCAAAATCCCTCAACACGCCGTTTCGGGCTCAGGTTATTGCCCTGTCTGCCCTGCCGGTGTCAGGAGAGGATAGAGACTCGAGTCTTCTTTGCCCTGTCAGGGTTTTAAGAGCTTATGTGTCTCGCTCTGCTGCCTTTCGGCAGACTGAGCAGCTGTTTGTCTCGTTCGGTGGACGTTCCAAGGGAATGGCTGTTTCGAGACAGACTCTATCCAGATGGATATTGACGCCATAGCGTTAGCTTACGCTTCCAGGGGCCTTCAGTGCCCGTTGGGCGTCAGAGCACACTCCACAAGAGGCGTCGCCTCGTCGTGGGCGTGGTTTACTGGGATCTCCTTGCAGGATATATGTATGGCGGCAGGTTGGGCCTCGCCGTCTACATTTATCAGGTTCTATAACCTGGAGGTTCCCGCCTTGCAAGCAAGGCTGCTGTCGGTATAGTCGAATCAGGGCCCTGAGGGGAATTCTGAGTTCATGAGCGCTATGCGCTGCCGACTGTTATATGGGCAGTATTGCGTAAGACCCGCATTGCCACATTGGTCAGGCTTTGCCTCGGCTGTGTGATGTCATATTGCCGCATCTACGGATGCTGCTAGATATGGGATGGAGGGCTTTCCCCCTTTTCTGTCCTGGACTCTCTGTGAGTCCCTCAGGTGACTGTGCACTGTAAATCCTGGGCGTTGCTTCAGGTTTATTGGTGTGTGATCCCTGCGCGCACGGCGATTTACATTGGGTTCCCGTAGCGTCTTAGCTAAGACGCAGTACGAGAGAGCTCTCGTAAGAGAACGTACTCGGTTACTAAACGTAACCTCGGTTCTCTCTAGAAGAGCGAACGAGTACTGCGTTCTCTGCCGTGCGCACGATTCACTCTGGTTCGCTTCGGCGATGAAATAAATCAGGTGAGTCAGCCTTTTCGAGCTCCTTTTATAGGCTGGGCCACACCCGTTTCGGCGGGAAGTGGCAAGAAGGGCGCGAAGCAGAACAAGCCAATAAGCGAACGAGCCGTCTCGCCTATGACTGTGTACTGCTGCAAATGCGCTTTACAAAAATACAAAATTAAGGATAATTTTTTGCTTCAGTATTTCGTGAAAAGAGACTTTTCCCGTAGCGTCTTAGCTAAGACGCAGTACTCGTTCGCTCTTCTAGAGAGAACCTAGGTTACGTTTAGTAACCGAGTACGTTCTGTCCAATTGGATCGCCATTGTCATATCCTCCTAGTAATACTAATAATGACTTATTTTTGATGGTGTCTTTGGAGAAGTCTGTTTGGTGTTTTGCTGGTTTAATTCTGCCAGACAGAGCTTGACTAAGATACACCCTGCACGAGTGTCGGACTCACTGTGAACCTGTTCTCCCTCATCAGCGTCCTCCCGAGAAGAATGAGGTGTGGAGGAGAAGGACACATATCGACCGCTTCCTGGAGACAGACGATGGCATTGGCATAGTTCCCCCGGAGCGCTTGGACGACAGCTTGCTGGACTGGTGATAAACCCAGAGCTGTGACAGAAAGGAGGACAGGGTTACAGCTGGGTCTAGTTGTCGTTATGGCAACATAGACCACAATTTCCTTCTAGGTTTACTTCACCTTCATTTGGGCAAACAAAATTTAATGATGCTCATTAAAAGATGGGGAGAGATAATAGCTGAGATATTTCAGTAACTGAAAGTATGCTTGCAATTTGCTGGATAGTAAAATTAATTTTATGTGATCATAACCTGTTTTCATTGCTGCCGAGTACCATATACAGAGGGTAGCCAGGTCATTTCCCTCGAAAAACTTTTCTCTATAGCAGACATTCACCAATTAAAAACAATAAGGGTTTTTTATAGCCTGTTGTCGTGGACCTAAGTCAAGGTTAGATTTTTAAATTAAGACAAATGAGGGACAGAAGTAAATTCCTTTCAGCAGGTTGCACTGATTTTCTTTTTTTTTTTGATCATGTCTACTTTCTTTTTTCCTTTGTTTTTGTTGTTTTGTTTATTATATATTTTTTTTCAACTGGAATTTCAGGGAGACATTCTTAATTGACAGTAAGACCTATTGAACTAACTGAACTTCTAGCTTTCACAGTCTTGTGTCAGAATAAATATGGTGGTTCTCTGAATCTGGTACATAGAGGAAGCATTTTAGGTTTTTATCTCGAAAAGGGGGGAGCTGTAACGACCAGACTAGACACACAATTATTTGTCATATTTAACAAATAATCTTTAAAACCCACTCTGTGAGTTCCATGGACCATCCGCCAAAAGTGCAATATCACTCCAAGAGGGTTCAGTTACCATCTGATAGGACTCAAAAGTATGTGGAAAGATGCTATGTGCAACGGAGCAGACCCTGTGAAAGACAGACAAAGGCCTACAGATTAGACCTTTCCACCACATAAATTCAGACAAACCTTTCTCTGAAATGACATACATATATCAGGACGTTGTGTCTATTATTCACTTGATACATTTACAATCATGTATCCTACAGTATGTAATCATATGTTATTTTATAGTGTTTTGCCTATATATTGAAAGTTTTATTATTACTTAATTGATCAAGATCACACATATGCCTTGTATGATATCTATGAGCTCCAAATTACATTTCCTATTTGTTAATTTACATTGCATTTTGCTAACTCTGTGACTCATTAGTAGTATAAGAATCTTGAAGATTATTCTCTTGACCAGCCAATCCAGTTTCAGATGTTAAAACACCATGCTAGAGACAAAGGATCGTCAAGTTCCCTCCAAAGGTACCATTCCTCATTGGCTCAATCCTGAAGGTATGACATCCTCACCCTTTGAATGAAATTATCAGTTATAACTGTCCAAGTGGTTAAATGACCAAAGGAATTAGGACAAAAAAATAAAATCAATCAATAAATAAAATCTAATAAAATCACCAAATGCTATTTAAAAAATTATTACAGACATATATTTAAAAAATATATACATAAATGTATGAAAACATATTTATAACAATTAATATTAAATATGTCTAACAAAACATTTTGCAAAATGTATATATATTTAAAACAATATATATAAATTTACTTAAAGATATATTATATATTTACTTATATTTACTTTAAATAATTTATGCAAGTGAAATTGTAAGTGAAATTGTAAGTGGGTTGTTTAGAAAAGTAATTACACATCTCTTCAACAAGCAGCATTATTTGAAGTATTATTTATTACTGTAGCACAAACAGGTTTTGGGGTTTGTTTAAACTATAGACCTTAGTGGGCTTAGATGCCATATTGAATTTAACACAAATGAAAACAAGGCTTTGAGGGATAGACTTAAGTCTTTACAATGGCTTGTGCTATATAATGGTCGTAAAACAATTTTCACAATTCACAACTCTCAAAACTATTTTATATAGTTTTTAAAGACATTTTGTCAGCTAAACAATCTTTTTTTTGTTGACAACAGTATAGTCTGTTAAATGCACTGCATTTCTATTCCTCAAAACCTTGTTTTCATTCCTGCCAAAAATGAAATATGGTGATACCCCAATTGAGATCTATACACAATGGTATCAGTTTTATTTTAAATACATTGATAACACATTCCTTCATCTTTTTATGAAGCACTCCAAATCATTCATATAACATTTGCTTACGTAGTAGTAGGCTCTGGCCCGGCATACGTAGGCTTTTACATAGGTGAGATCCTCCTTCAATGCATTACTGAACTTTTTGATGGCCTCACAATGTCAGTCCATATTCAGCATACAGATAAGTCCCAAACTGACGTGGGCAACAGCTGCAAAACTGCTGTGACTTAAGAGAGGTGCACACAGAAGAGATGATGACTCAGATAAGATTTCAATGATTTTAAATTATCTGCTCAGAGACTCTGTGTCACTTTTGACCAAAAATAGATTTTTTTAAAAGTAACTTTCAAAGAGTTTCAAGCTTCAATAAATGTCTCCTCAACTATGGCATTCTGCACTGGTGCAACAAAAGAAGATGAAGATCTGTTTGTCAGAGAGTGGAGGAGGCTGGGACATCACCTGTCAAGTTTGATCACAGCTTCAAAGTCAGCCATAGCCTGTTGCCAGCGCAGAAGCATAATGTAGACCAGAGCACGATTTAAAAATGCACTCAGGCTTTCTGCACTGTCATTGATAAGAACTATAACAAACACATATATAGAGATAAATCATGGCTAATGAGAGGATGTGGCTTTGAAAGCACTTGATTTTACTTCTCAGCACATGCACATGCTCTCTGAGGATCTCCAAGTACCACTTTCATTATCTGTGTCTGGAAACAATTTGCAGTGTAGGTTTGTAATACAGTTGCTCAGAGTGCTGACATGTGCACTGTATGGCTTTACACAAAAGATCAAATTGATTTCTGCATTACGTATTTAATTCATTACTGCAACAGAGCATTAAAATAGTTATCAGGAGTTGGCCATTGAGAATTAATGCAAGTATTATCTATATTAAATCTTATTTACATTTAAAAATGGTAAAAACAAATTCTGCTGATTTGCAAAAAAGGCCTAATGTTACCTGTTTTGATGAGTTAAAAAAAAAATCGACAAAAACTTTCCATCACATACAGTTTTCCCCCCCCAAAATAAGAATGACTGTTCAAATGATATATTTATCAGCTTTAATGCACTTCTAAAAATAACAAAGCAGTCAAAGTTTTGTATTCAACAAAACAGAGTACACTTTTCAACAACGTATTCAAAATCTATTATTTAAAGGGTACATAACATACAGTACACAGTTTCACCTAATCTCATGTTAATCCTGAGTACCTATAGATTAGTACTGCATCCTTCATGTATCCAAAAAGTCTTTAGTTTTATCATATTTATAAAAGAAAAATACAGCTTTCCGATTCTTTCCGGAAAAAGTCGAGCTCCTGGAGGCGTGGGGTGGGCGGAGCTATAATACTGATGTTTTGTGTTGTTTCCATTAACATATATTCACTTATGTGCTGATTTACAACATAATACAGAAATCTGATGCAATTGTACTTACATGAATGGGGTCTTTTATTATGGAAGCATATGAGTAGCATTATTCAATTTGGGATGTAATATTCAAAATGACAATGCAATATGTAAAATGACAATGCATTTATGTATTTACATTTACATTTTCCAATACATTTGTGCAACGTTTGGTGCAAAATGAAAATTTAATAACATAATTTTCATTTTCATTTCATACACCAGTTTTAATGTGTAAAATGAATACTAATTGTAACGCTTTATAAGTTGCAAAATTAAATGAAAATGTATTACAGAAATGATTAGATATGTATTACATGTTCAAGCAAAAACTGTGGCAAAATGATCATTTAAATGCTATTTTTCTTAAATGCATTATCACTCACAGTCAAGACACTTACGATTGCATTTTCATTCAATGTCCCGCAATGAATGTAGCAAAATTCAATGTGCACATTGAAAATGCATTCTGAGCTGATCACGTGTCCGCCCCCTCCCGACACGTCAATCACTGCGTGAACAAGGCGGGGCTTGAAGAAGGTCTGAGACTCAAATCTCAAGAAGAGGATTCAAGTGAGAGAACATGGACAAGACAGTTGGTCCGTGTACGTTTTGATCATTTCGGTTTATGGCTTCAATATTTCATTCGCACTTGTGGGCGGAGCTGAAACGCTGCTTTCATCTGATTGGTCGAATCGCTCAACCTTCAGCTCGGTCTTTTCATTCTTTGAGGCAGAATAAGAGTCAGTGCGAGTGAAGCACTGTAATGTCTGAAACTACACTCACTGTTAATTAGCATAATATTTTAATCAGATGTAGCTGGGCACATAATTCGTGCTGCTGAGACCTGCAAATTATTTCTAGGTTGTAGTATTGCATGAATATTGTCCCACTGATAAATACAGTGCAAATAGTTCTCTCTCTTTGGATAAAAGTGAAGTGGAAATAAAAATCAATAATAGACTGAACAGTTCCATGTCTGTAACATTTACCACTCTCATATTTTAAGTCATAAGGCACTAGGTATGTGTGTGTGTGACATTAATAAATAATTGTAAAAATTAATATACTTACATTTCTAAATAAAAATAGTAAAATTAGCTCTATGCTGCTCAGTGCTCCTGTAGCCTACCCCAGAGCGCCCTCTCGCGGCTGTAGACGGTAACGTTTTCTCTTGGTTCTGAATAAATGCGACTTATATATGTTTTTTTCCTCGTCATGACGTATTTTTGGACTGATGCAACTTATAACGAAAATTATGGGTAACATTATTATTATTATTTATTATGAGAGTAATTGACACAGACTAGAACTTTAATGTCTCACCAAATTCAGCTCAGATCTTCAGACTCGTCTGTCTCGTGTTGCTGTATAACTGGCCAGATTTACCTTCCCAAAAAATCCTATTTAATTTTATTTCATAAATTTAACTATATTTATTTCCACTTCACTGTTATCCAAGGAGACAGAACTATTTGCACTGTTTTTATCAGTGGGACAATATTTATACAATACAGTATACAACCTAGAAATAATTTAATGGGGTCTCTTGCAAGTCGCAGCAGCACGAATTATGTGACCAGCTACATCTGATTAAAATATTATGCTAATTAACAGTGAGTGTAGTTTCAGACATTACAGTGCTTCACTCGCACTGACTCTTATTCTGCCTGAAAGAATGAAAAGACCGAGCTGAAGGTGAAAAGACTGACCAATCAGATGAAAGCAGCGTTTCAGCTCCGCCCACAAGTGCGAATGAAATATTGAAGCCATAAACCGAAATGATCAAAACGTACACAGACCAACTGTCTTGTCCATGTTCTCTCACTTGAATCCTCTTCTTGAGATTTGAGTCTCTGACCTTCTGCAATCCCCGCCTTGTTCACGCAGTGATTGACATGGCGGGAGGGGGCGGACACGTGATCGGCTCGGAATGCATTTTCAATGTGCACATTGAATTTTGCTACATTCATTGCGGGACATTGAATGAAAATGCAATTGTAAGTGTCTTGACTGTGAGTGTTAATGCATTCAAGAAAAATAGCATTTAAATGATCATTTTGCCACAGTTTTTGCTTGAACATGTTATACATATCTAATCATTTCTGTAATACATTTTCATTTTAATTTTGCAACTTATAAAGCGTTAAAATTAGTATTAGTTTTACATATTAAAACTGGTGTATGAAATGGCAAATGAAAATTCTGTAATTTAATTTTCATTTTGCACCAAACGTTGCACAAATGTATTGGAAAATGTAAATGTAAATACAGAAATGCATTGTCATTTTACATATTGCATTGTCATTTTGCATATTACATTCCAAATTGAATAATGCTACCCATTTGCTTCCATATTTTATCACTGGGACGGCTCCATGTTTTAATAGCAAACGATGTGCAAATCCAGCATCGACTTGGGCCTTGTTTATAAAACATTCGTCACTCAAATGACCAGAACACACAAACGCACTTGATACACTCCGTTGCTGCCCCGGAAAAACAAACTGGATCCACTGTTCATGTAACGCTGGGTTCTTGGGGAAGCTGAACACGGTAAACTTTCCCTCACATCCAAAAACACACTTATTTGGAGACATTGTCGTACAAATCCTATGCAGCGCTGCTGATGATTTCCGGATAAAGCGCGTTGATGTGCACGGTGTCACTCTCCTCTGGTCAATGTGCGCGGGCACGCTTTTCCCAGAGAAATGCTCATATAAGGAGTTCCACTCTTGTCATTAAATCCACGACCGAAAAAAAACAGCCGAAACTTCTACCAACCCGGAAGTAAGATTTTCGGCACAGAAATTCTCTGTCATTCTTTAATTTATTTTTAAAAACTTTGGCCATGTTTAGCATGAGAATCCATCTCTTTAACACTGTGAACAACTCTGAATACGTGAAACACCATTGTACCCCCCAACTTACAATCTGAAAAATCAGGATTCATAATCATTCATACATGTGAAAAACAGAGAGAATTGAACAAATAGTTTGTACCTGGCTTAAAGGAAGATAGAAATCATGTATTTGTGGCAATTTTTCTGGTGATTAAGGTTTTAAAACAAGACGTCTTCACCTTACAAATGGTTGCAGAAAGCCAAAATGTATTTTGTTGTAAAAGTGTGACATGAAACGAGTGTTTGATTTCATTCAGCAAATATGATGCAGGGCAAGTGTAATGTATTCACATTAAATTAAATTCAAAGTGCTGCTAACATGTGGAACTTGCATCAACCCTGACAACGGGTGACTGGTTTGTTGCAGTATTTATTTAGCTTCAAATACTCCAAAATATTGTGCTGATAAATTAACTTAAAGTACATTTTCTGCCGAGCATTTCCTGCATGGTACAATGTCGCAAAAATAGGCTTAGTGCCAAAGCTCTACTCAGGCTTACACTCCTGTTACACAGCACCATTGTGCTTAGGTGGCCAGTGTGAAACACTTTACTGATGAAGCTGTTCAGTTTGCAGTAGACAACGCTGACAAAAATATTCCTCCAATCTTCAGAGATCAAAGGAGCAGATTACAGCTGCTAAAATCATATAAGATAAGACTTGATGGCTCTTATTTGTTCTGCTGGCTGAGTAGTGATATTATAAACATATGACCTGATTTAACAGATGCAGCTGCCTGCCATGTGATGTTATGAGAGTGGCCCCATTGATAGTGCATAATTATGTGCGAAATGACTTTCTTCAAAGATGTAGATAAAAGTCATGGAGACATATTATGAGAATAAGGATTTCCCTCCACAGACCATTTATGAAATCAAAGCTAAAAAAAAGTGTCATTCAGAAATCTGCATGTATATGACATCACAATTAAAGTGGTCCTATTATGCTTTTTCCCTTCTTCAGCTTTAGTTAGTCTGTAATGTTGCTGTTCGAGCATAAAAAAATTACTCTGGCAAAGTAACAAAGTTCAAAGTCCAATTCAAAAGGAGATATTTTATCTACAACCCGAATTCTGGAAAAGTTGGGACGTTTTTTAAATTTTAATAAAATGAAAACTAAAGGAATTTCAAATCACATGAGCCAATATTTTATTCACAATAGAACATAGATAACGTAGCAAATGTTTAAACTGAGAAATATTACACTTTTATCCACTTAATTAGCTCATTTAAAATTTAATGCCTGCTACAGGTCTCAAAAAAGTTGGCACGGGGGCAACAAATGGCTAAAAAAGCAAGCAGTTTTGAAAAGATTCAGCTGGGAGAACATCTAGTGATTAATTAAGTTAATTGATATCAGGTCTGTAACATGATTAACTATAAAAGCTTTGTCTTAGAGAAGCAGAGTCTCTCAGAAGTAAAGATGGGCAGAGGCTCTCCAATCTGTGAAAGACTGCGTAAAAAAATTGTGGAAAACTTTAAAAACAATGTTCCTCAACGTCAAATTGCAAAGGCTTTGCAAATCTCATCATCTACAGTGCATAACATCATCAAAAGATTCAGAGAAACTGGAGAAATCTCTGTGCGTAAGGGACAAGGCCGGAGACCTTTATTGGATGCCCGTGGTCTTCGGTCTCTCAGATGACACTGCATCACTCATCGGCATGATTGTGTCAATGACATTACTAAATGGGCCCAGGAATACTTTCAGAAACCACTGTCGGTAAACACAATCCACCGTGCCATCAGCAGATGCCATCTAAAACTCTATCATGCAAAAAGGAAGCCATATGCAGTGTTGGGGAGTAACTAGTTACATGTAACGGCGTTACGTAATTTAATTACAAAATTATTGTAACTGTAATTAGTTACAGTTACTAAGAAAAAATGAGTAATTAAATTACAGTTACTTATGAAATTTTTTACGATTACAAAGTGGATTACATTTGTATATTTACACACATCCACATACAGATTTAACTGATTTCTTTCCCAAATTGCACTGACTATTCTGAGACATACCGCCCTAATAATTTCCGGGATGCGGAAATACAGTCTGGTTATAGAATCCAGTCATAAAAACGGAATGCCTAACGCGGACGCAATATGCCACATTTTGGATGACTAAATCAAAAGTAGGTCAGTACACTTGAATCAAAACATGACATTGACTAGTGTCTGTGAATATAAAGCCCCAAAAATGCAATATATGACTTGCACATTCTGCGTGTCTGTGGAAATCAGGCGCGGACTGGACACCGGGAGAACCGGGACAATTCCCGGTGGCCTGGAGGCCGATTTTGCCCCACTATTTAATATCATTATTGTATAATGGCCTGCCGAATGTACTAAAGCGATCATTTGCGAATCCGCCATTTGATAATTAAATCTCTAATAAGTCATGAAGTGTTAGTTGTGACTCGCGCGCTCTCCGCGCCTCCGCCAAACGGTTTGGATCAGACTCAGAGTAATCAATGCGAGAGAGAGAGAGAGAGAGAGACTGAGAGAGAGAGAGAGAGAGAGAGAGAGAGAGAGAGAGAGAGACTGAGAGAGAGAGAGACTGAGAGAGAGAGAGAGAGAGAGAGAGAGAGAATAGAGTGGAGTGTGGAAGCGCACAGCTGGAGCAGAGAAGCAGAACTCCTGTTCAGGGTTTCAGGTCAGTTTCATCTGTAAAGATGCTTTTTTGTCTTTGTTTTTTTATTTATTTAATCAAGCAGCAGCAGGTTGCTCATCAGTCATCACTCAAAATACTCTATAAAGGACATCATTATTATCAGTTGTAATGTTACAGTAGGAATTTAGCTGGAAAAAAAAAATTCCGATTTTTTAATAGGTTTAGGGGGAGCTATGACAGACAACAACACAACCCTTACGAAAATTAACATTTTAATATTTAACTATAAATCCAGAGAAAATGGTTACTATTGTTTAACTGTGATAACCAAAAATGTAAAATTATTTTACAAATGTATTTTTTAAAAATAAATACAAATCCATTTGCAAAAAAACAAAAAAACATTTATATATGTATATATATATACACTTTATATAGGCTAATAAAAGCATGGTAATTTTTTGTAAGGGAAAAACATGACTCGTGTACAGTATTAGGATTTTTCTATAAAGATATTGTAGTATTGTAGAGTATTGTATTGTAAAGTATAGTTTTGTTCAATCTTGAGTATTAAAGTCATGAGAGAGATGGATAACAGGGCAAAATAAAGAGACTGAAGAGAAAAATGGAAGTGAAGGTGCAGTTCAGGAGAGAACTTTTAATTATTTTGCATGTCCCCAAATTAAAGATTTAAACCTTTTTTAATGTCAGGTCCATACAAAAAATAGTTTTGTCCATGAATTTGTTTGTATGAGTTTGAATTTTCCAGTCTGATTTTTTTTTCCCAGTCCGCCCCTCCTGTAAATTAATGGCAAAGACATGGTTTCATTTACAACACATAGGCCTACTGATGTCACACACCTGGACTCATTTTGTGTGTTTTTGCCCCTGTGACCCAGTTTCTGTCTCTATGTGGTTTGATTAGTTCCCAGGTGTGTCTAGTCATTTCCGCATGTGTTCCATGTCCCTGTTAATTTAGTCATTCCATCCACCTGTGTTTTCCCTATTATCCCTGGTATAAAAGCCTTGTCCTTTCAGTTCTGTTTTGTCGGGTCTACTCGTCTACTTATTACTTGTCAACTTGTCCGCTTGTTACCTGTTACTTGCCACTTGCCACCTGTTATTTGCTACTTACCTTGCCTATGTTTGATTTAATAAATCCTTGTTTCGTTTATCCCTCGGCTCCGTGTTCCTTCCAGCAGCGTAAGCCGTGACAGAAGACCCGACCTAAAAAGTAAAAAAAAACTGCGTGTTTTCCCTCCGTTTTGTTTTCTGTTTTTTCACAGTCTTTTTCTTTCCGTAGTGTCATGGATCCCCTCTATCGCCCCGAATACCTCCTCCTCCTGCTGGAGCAGGAGGGGCTGTCTCTCGAGGACCATACCAGACGGTTTCTCTTGATAGCTAATGCCACCAGCTACCCGGACCACGCGCTCTGCACCTTTTATCACGCCAGCCTGAACTCCAGGTGCAGAGCGTTGTCGCCCAAAGATGGTCCTCGGGAGGATTTCGCCGCATGCATAGAGTGGAATCTGGTGAGAAATGGGTCACCTCTCACGGTCGGCCCAATGGAGGATCTCGCCAGGTCCACTCTGGACCCAGAGCCCAGCCTACAATCTCCCCACGGTACGAGGCATAAGCCCGAGCCCACCGATGACGGAGAGCCAGAGAGCAACCCGTCAGACCAGGTGCGAGAGCCGGCGACACTGCCCACCACGAGGGAGCAAAATGTGGAGCGCCAAATGGGTCAAAATGAGGGGGTTTCCAATTCACCTATGCCAGATCCTCTGTTAAGCCCAGGAAGGGCTCCTGATCTTCCGTTAAGCCCAGGACGGGCTCCTGATCCTCCTGTAAGCCCAGGATGGGCTCCTGATCCTCTGTTAAGCCCAGGAAGGGCTCCTGATCTTCCGTTAAGCCGAGGACGGGCTCCTGTTCCCCCGTTAAGCCCAGGACGGGCTCCTGTTCCCCCGTTAAGCCCAGGACGGGCTCCTGTTCCCCCGTTAAGCCCAGGACGGGCTCCTGATCTTCCGTTAAGCCCAGGAAGGGCTCCTGATCTTCCGTTAAGCCGAGGACGGGCTCCTGAACCCCCGTTAAGCCCAGGACGGGCTCCTGAACCCCCGTTAAGCCCAGGACGGGCTCCTGATCCTCCGTTAAGCCCAGGACGGGCTCCTGATCCTCCGTTAAGCCCAGGAAGGGCTCCAGCCCCAGAGCTTACTCCAATGCCTGCTCCTCCAGAATTCCCACCCTCCCACCCACTCCTGCCTCCTCCTCCGCTGTCGTCTGGCTGCCCCTCTGCTCGCCCTCAGCCTACCATCATTGTGGTGCGAGCTCAGCGGGACCGCCATCCTCCAGCGACGCCTTGGTCGGCGTCTCCCTCACCTCCGCCTCCAGCCTCTGAGGCCTGGACTCCGCCTCGGTCCGTTGACCCGTCGGCTCCACCATGGCTCCTAGCTCCTTCCTCTCCGCCGTGGCCCGGCAGTCCGCAGGCTCTGCCTGGCTCCCTCGTCCCTCCAGCTCCGCCTTGGTCTGGCGTCATCCATCCTATGCCTCGGGACTCCACTCCTCCGGCTTCGCCTCATCCCTCCGTCCCTCCGGCTCCGTCAGGCTCCTTCATCCCCTCGGCTACACCTCAGTCCTCGGTCACTCTGGCCTCACCGCGGCCTTCCGGATCCACATCGCCGCGTCAGTCGCCAGAGCCATCAGTTCCGCCTAGGACCTCCGGCTCATCCCCGTCACCCTGGCTCTTCGGCTCTCCGTCTCCACCTCGGGCTCCTCCTCCACTTGCTCCGTTGCCGTGGGTCGAGTCCCTGGAGTCGGTGACCATTCCTCCTCCATGGCTCCTTCCACCGTCGGCCCCACCTTGGGCCGTTATGGCTGTGGCCTGGGTCCTGCTGGGTACCTCCTGCTTCAGATCCTTCCTGTCTCCTCCCTGGCTCATCTCCTCCCTGGCTCCTTCCTCTGTAGTCCCTGTCTGCTGGCCCCCTCCTGGGAGGCTGTCCTCCACCGGAACCTCCTCCCAAGTTCCCACCCACGCCTCCCTTTGTTGTTTCTACGGTGCGAGGACGCACCTACCGGGAGGGGGTAGTACTGTCACACACCTGGACTCATTTTGTGTGTTTTTGCCCCTGTGACCCAGTTTCTGTCTCTATGTGGTTTGATTAGTTCCCAGGTGTGTCTAGTCATTTCCGCATGTGTTCCATGTCCCTGTTAATTTAGTCATTCCATCCACCTGTGTTTTCCCTATTATCCCTGGTATAAAAGCCTTGTCCTTTCAGTTCTGTTTTGTCGGGTCTACTTATTACTTGTCTACTTGTCCGCTTGTTACCTGTTACTTGCCACTTGCCACCTGTTATTTGCTACTTACCTTGCCTATGTTTGATTTAATAAATCCTTGTTTCGTTTATCCCTCGGCTCCGTGTTCCTTCCAGCAGCGTAAGCCGTGACAACTGAAGCTCGCAGTGTTTTCAACCTCTGCCATCTCAATATTGGACTACACGAGCACATAAACATAATTTCTAGAACTGCTCTGTGTCACTTCATGTGCATTTTACTTATTTTGAGAAAACTATCATCATATACTGAGACAGCAGTTTCAAAAAAACACCAATGTTTCAGGAGTTTATTACACAGAATACGTCACATGCTTATTAGATAACTGTATTTAAGTTGATGTATATGCTTTTATTTATTATTCTTTAATTTTCACAAATTTAGAAAAGTAATCAAAAAGTACTCAAAAGTAATTAGTTACATTACTTTAATAAAGTAATTGAAAAAGTTACACTACTATTACATTTTAAACAGGGTAACTTGTAATCTGTAACCTATTACATTTCCAAAGTAACCTTCCCAACACTGGCCATATGTGAACATGGTCCAGAAGCGCCGTCATGTCCTGTGGGCCAAGGCTCATTTAAAATTGACTATTTCAAAGTGGAATAGTGTTTTATGGTCAGACGAGTCCAAATTTGACATTCTTGTTGGAAATCACAGACGCCGTGTCCTCCGGGCTAAAGAGGAGGGAGACCTTCCAGCATGTTATCAGCGTTCAGTTCAAAAGCCAGCATCTCTGATGGTATGGGGGTGCATAAGTGCATACGGTATGGGCAGCTTGCATGTTTTGGAAGGCTCTGTGAATGCTGAAAGGTATATAAAGGTTTTAGAGCAACATATGCTTCCCTCCAAACCACGTCTATTTCAGGGAAGGCCTTGTTTTTTTCAGCAGGACAATGCAAAACCACATACTGCAGCTATAACAACAGCATGGCTTCATCGTAGAAGAGTCCGGGTGCTAACCTGGCCTGCCTGCTGTCCAGATCTTTCACCTATAGAGAACATTTGGCGCATCATTAAACGAAAAATACGTCAAAGACGACCACGAACTCTTCAGCAGCTGGAAATCTATATAAGGCAAGAATGGGACCAAATTCCAACAGCAAAACTCCAGCAACTCATAGCCTCAATGCCCAGACGTCTTCAAACTGTTTTGAAAAGAAAAGGAGATGCTACACCATGGTAAACATGCCCCGTCCCAACTATTTTGAGACCTGTAGCAGAAATCAAAATTGAAATGAGCTCATTTTGTGCATAAAATTGTAAACTTTCTCAGTTTAAACATTTGCTATGTTATCTATGTTCTATTGTGAATAAAATATTGGCTCATGTGATTTGAAAGTCTTTTAGTTTTCATTTTATTAAAATTTAAAAAACGTCCCAACTTTTCCGGAATTCGGGTTGTAACAGAAATCACTCTTTAAAAAAACAATGAGTGACTCGTCAGCTTTCCCACAAATATCGACGAATGGGATGATGAGACCTGATTGAGCTACACTAGAGACAGCAACAAGTAATATCACTATGTCAGAGATAGCTTCCCCAAGGCAGATGCACTTATAGTGGCTACAATCATCCAGGTTTAATTTGCACTCAAATTGATTTGATATTGATGCAATATTTACACTGAAGCTCACAGCAGCTTCAGTCATGGAAAGGAGAATGACATTTCCCAAGCAGGCAGTGGTGCCAATCACAACACACACTGACCCAGCTAACCAATCACAGCACATTTTGTATTTCAAAAGGCGGGCCTTCATTTGATGCAGAAACTATTCAAGCTGTTCAGGGGAGAGAGGTGTTGTAATAATGTAAAATAATGTGATTTTTGAACAAACTAGTATGAGAGCCTGTTCTAGTATACCCTAAAACAAAATCAAGACTTTGTAAAAGAGCATAATAGGACCTCTTTAATAGCTGACTGCTAATATCTGGACATTGTCAGCTTTGTCTCAGATGTTTCTCCTAGAAGTCCTTAAGAAACAAAAAACTGCTGTCATACATTGATTATATTGAAGCTTGTTTCTGCCACAGGATAATAATAATAATAAAAGAGGTAAGAGGTAATCGTAACTTTTTAACTTTTTTTTTAACTCTGAATTTATATCTCACAAAATTTTTCTTCTTCTTGCAATTCTGAATCTATATAATTGCGAGATGTTAACTCAGAACTTATTTTTTCTCATAATACTGAAATACAAGCAGAAACAGGCTACCGAGATCTTTCTCAGGAGGAATAAAACTGAGAAGCAGATGCAGTCCCATTGATGTTTAGAAGAAGATGTGAGATATTAAAGACATTAAAGAGATCTTGTTTCTGATTTTTTTCTTTCCTTTGGGCTTCCTGAAGAAATCTTATGAAAAACACTCATGTGTAACTTTGAATTGATTGTTGAACAACCGTGACTGGACCATCTGTCTAATCATCCTGCTTTCCAACAAAAAGTGTCAGACCTCAACATATTATTTAAAAACTCCCATGGGCATCAGTCTTCCTCAAGCCCCTCAAAATGTTAGCAAAGTACTGTATCTTTTTATTCAGAAACTGTGAAAATTACACGTTTTCATGTTTTATATCAAACATGCGTGTTACCAGATGTGCTGAGATCCCTTAAGGCCATATGAGGCATTATCTCCCTTAGCAGACACCCTCTGTGGTAAAACGCAAACCAGTTACTGGAAGATCCAAGTGCACAGCCAGAGAAAAGTCCTCGATAGACATCTCAAACTAACCACCTTGGAATAGATCCTTCTTTTGTATGTCCTGCCTAAGTGGAAAAACTATAATTAGATTTACACATCAGCGCAGATTTAATGTAATTATATTTAGTGGAAATCAAACACTGAGCATGCTGAATGAGATTCATAATAAAAATTCATAACAATCTTGACCTGGCTGTAGCATTCCCAGGTTCTTGTTTTAGCAGGAAGGTGAAGTCTTCCAGCGCCTGCATCCATTTGGAGCTGTTGAAGTGCTGTAATCCATTGATCCTTGAGTTGATGGTGAAGGTCTAGGGGTCAAAAAGGATTTATGTTTAAAATCTTCCATATAAATTGTAATTACTGAGGGAATGATTAAGCAACAGTGTTGTATAATCAGCATTATCAGCACTCATTTGTGAACTCAAACAGATCTCGGATTTATATTTAGAGAGCATGATGTGCCTGCCAACTGTGTTCTGCTCAAATAAGCTTTGAAAAACTGACTAATTATATCCAATAAACTAAATACCAGCTAAATATAGTGGTTAAAGTGTGCAAAAATAACACCTGGCAAACACTAATTCAGAAAGCCCATGCTTGCAATACCAAAAATGCACAGATTCCATTCAAGCATTTTTTTTTTAAAATCCATTTCCCACCTTCTCTCTGACTCTTAGAGTTAAACGGACCATTAAGCGTCTCGTTTTTGCTGCAGTGCTTTTAAGAAACCTCCCCTTCACATGTGAAAAGACAAACTGCCCTTTGCAGTTCTCTCATCTAGGATGATTTTCACTCGCCCAACAGCCTCTTTGCAATGCATGTATCACACGCTGACAGGTTCACAAAAAATCATGCTGAAATGTGCTGCATAAATGGGAAATATCAGACTGCAGAAAGGATATTCAGGTGCTACACACAGTAAGGAACAATTTTACACATTAAACTCTTTTTATTTTTATTGATGGGTTTTTGTTAAATGTGAGCCAAAATCATCACAATTAAAAGAACCAAAGATTTAAACTACTTCAGTCCGTGTGCATTGAATTTATTTAATACACGAGTTCCACAATATGAGTTGAATTAGTGAAATAAATGAACTTTTCCACGACATTCTAATTTATTGAGAAGCACCTATATATATAAGCACCTGTATATGTTCGTGTGTGTGTGTGTACCTATTTCTTATAAACTGATTCTTGTGTCTGAACTTACTTTCCATAAATGGAGCTTAGTATTATGAATAGTATTATGAATGAAGCTTAGTATTATGAATGCCGGAGTATGTCTATATTAGCACATCAAACTTTTTTATTTCAGAATTTGACAGTCTTGTATGGTTATGTGACCTTTAACCTTTCAGGTTCTGCTTTTTCCAATACAGAGGTCAGATAGCATACGATAGCATTGCATCAATATCTTGTCTCCCTGCTGTTTGGTTATGTAAGTGGACTCATGCACTCACCTTGCTTCTTGTTGTTCTTGACGATGACGTTTAGATCGTCCAGAGCTCTATCAGGGTCATTTCTCAGCAGGTAGATGCAGTGTCTGTGCCATTAGGCATCCAGTAAATGAGGCTCCGGGGAGATGGCCTTTAAAAATAGAAAAACAAAAGATTGATCATTAGTACACGATAAACTAAGCAGAAAATCAGGTCACATCTGTAGAACATTCTGTTTTGGTTTGTTTGGATAATGATTTCTGAAAATAACCATTTTGTAATGAGCCAACACTGAAAAAAAAAACTTATGAGCAGTAGTATAAGTTAAGCTTACCTTAACATGCATCCCTAATAAAAGATAAGAAAATAAGGCTTTCAGCATTGAGATCTTCAAGGGCCTGGTTAAGACGGCCACGTTTGATGAAAGTGCTCCACGACGACACCAGTCGAAGGCACTGTGGTTTCTACATTCAGTCAAAGTTTGGGTCAGCTTGGCCACTTCGTGGTCTAAATCAGCTGCATTGATACCTTCATCCAAAACCACTCTGTTCAGATCCTGGATCTCGTCCTGTGGAAGCTGGTTCTCCTCCAGACCATCAGGGAAAGAGCCTACACTCTGGACATTTTCCAGAGGGAGAAAGACCTCATCAAACCAGGCGTCCCATATGTCTGGTATCTGTGGCAAAGGTCTCAAAAGCTAGGATCATGTACAGACTGTGGCAGAGGAGTGAAAATTGTCCTTTGGAGGTTTTGGACTCCCATGGTAACTGACACAGAGACACACTCCTTTTGGAGAATAAAAGGAAAGATAAACACATTATTAATGCAAACATCACAACAGACTTAAAAAGTTCAAGAAGGATGATGTTCAAAACGGTTCCTTTTAGAATAATAATGGGACATGAATATTCATTTTAGAATATATACAATTATCATATATCATAAATTGCTGTAAAAGTCTATTTTATATCATTGGTTTACATTCAATTTCATGTTTTAGTGTTGTTTTGAAATTCTTAAACCTTGTTAGTGTCCGTGATGGTTCTCAGATTTTTTCCAAATGTAAGCCATCTTGACAGAGTGTTTTTCCTCTTTTCTTGGCCCATGCATTTGAAACAGGACAACCTTGCCCTCTCTTTGCCTTTGTTCCTTCTGTGGTTTGGGACCTGACAGGGCCGCTCTGACAAGTTGTGCTCGGTGTGAACCACCTGAGGCTTTGTTTGTTTGGCATTGGATGGGGATTCTCTGGCCAGAGCTGCACAGACTGAGTTCTGCTGCTGCTGCTGCCACCGCACATGCTCCAGCTCCTGGGAAAGGCTGGTGAAGTCGGACTGTAGTCGAAGGTGGGGCTCAAGATCTCGGGTTAAGTGAGGGGCAGAGCAAGCCCGTCTGGCCTGAAACCCCGAGGGGAGACAGGATATTACAAGAAGTGAAAGTCTGGTTGCAATGCAGTAGAGCAACTTGCATCCGAGTGTTACATTGAAAAGACTGAATTGTTTTAAGCACTTTAATATGCACAGAATGAAAACTAGAAAAAATATCTACGTATTAGTAGTTGAAACTGGAATTTGCAGAGGTGTAGGAAGGATTTAAAAATGAGAGAACTTTAAGCCACTGGTAGTTTATGTTTTGATTAACAAAGAGTGGCTTTCATTCTGCGCCTTCGGGTCGGGGATAGGTCTCTCACTGTCGTTTGTGCCTACGGGCCGAACGGCAATGCAGAGTACCCAGCCTTCTTGGAGTCTCTGGGAGGGGTGCTGGAAAGTGCTTCGACTGGGGACTCCGTCGTTTTACTGGGGGACTTCAACGCCCACGTGGGCAACGACAGTGACACCTGGAGGGGCGTGATTGGGAGGAACGGCCCCCCTGATCTGAACCCGAGCGGTGTTCAGTTATTGGACTTCTGTGCTAGTTACAGCTTGTCCATAACGAACACCATGTTCAACCATAAGGGTGTCCATCAGTACACGTGGCACCAGGACACCCTAGGCCGTAGGTCGATGATTGACTTTGTGGTCGTTTCATCCGACCTCCGGCCGTATGTCTTGGACACTCGGGTGAAGAGAGGGGCGGAGCTGTCAACCGATCACCACCTGGTGGTGAGTTGGATCCGATGGCGAGGGAGGAAGCTGGACAGACTCGGCAGACCCAAACGTACTGTGAGGGTCTGCTGGGAACGTTTGGCCGAGTCTCCTGTCAGAGAGATCTTCAACTCCCACCTCCGGCAGAGCTTCGACCGGATCCCGAGGGAGGCTGGAGATATTGAGTCCGAGTGGACCATGTTCTCCACCTCCATTGTCGAAGCGGCCGCTCGGAGCTGTGGCCGTAAGGTTTCCGGTGCCTGTCGAGGCGGCAATCCCCGAACCCGGTGGTGGACACCGGAAGTAAGGGATGCCGTCAAGCTGAAGAAGGAGTCCTATCGGGCCTGGTTGGCTTGTGGGACTCCTGAGGCAGCTGACAGGTACCGGCAGGCCAAGCGGACTACAGCCCGGGTGGTTGTGGAGGCAAAAACTCGGGCCTGGGAGGAGTTCGGTGAGGCCATGGAGAAGGACTATCGGTCAGCCTCGAAGAGATTCTGGCAAACCGTCCGGCGCCTCAGGAGAGGGAAGCAGTGCCCTACCAACGCTGTTTACAGTAGAGGTGGGGAGCTGTTGACCTCAACTGGGGATGTCGTTGGACGGTGGAAGGAATACTTCGAGGATCTCCTCAATCCCGCTGTCACGTCTTCCATTGAGGAAGCAGAGGCTGAGGGCTCAGATGTGGACTCGTCCATAACCCAAGCTGAAGTCACCGAGGTAGTCAAGAAACTCCTCGGTGGCAAGGCACCGGGGGTGGATGAGATCCGCCCTGAGTACCTCAAGTCTCTGGATGTTGTGGGGCTGTCTTGGCTGACACGCCTCTGCAGCATCGCGTGGCAGTCGGGGACGGTGCCTCTGGGATGGCAGACCGGGGTGGTGGTCCCTCTTTTTAAGAAGGGGGACCGGAGGGTGTGTTCCAACTACAGGGGGATCACACTTCTCAGCCTCCCTGGGAAAGTCTATGCCAGGGTACTGGAGAGGAGAATCCGGCCGATAGTAGAACCTCGGATTCAGGAGGAACAGTGTGGTTTTCGTCCAGGCCGTGGAACACTGGACCAGCTCTATACCCTCTACAGGGTGCTGGAGGGTTCATGGGAGTATGCCCAACCAGTCCACATGTGCTTTGTGGATTTGGAGAAGGCATTCGACTGTGTCCCTCGCGGCGGCCTGTGGAGGGTTCTCCGGGAGTATGGGGTCCGGGGCCCTTTGATAAGGGCTATCCGGTCCCTGTACGAACGGAGCAGGAGCTTGGTTCGTATTGCCAGCTGTAAGTCAGACTTGTTCCCGGTGCGTGTTGGACTCCGGCAGGGCTGCCCTTTGTCGCCGGTTCTGTTCATGATTTTTATGGACAGAATTTCTAGGCGCAGCCAGGGGCCGGAGGGGGTCAGGTTTGGTGACAACACGATTTCGTCTCTGCTCTTTGCGGATGATGTTGTCGTGTTGGCCTCATCAGGCCAGGACCTTCAGCATGCACTGGGACGGTTTGCAGCCGAGTGTGAAGCGGCTGGGATGAGAATCAGCACCTCCAAATCCGAGGCCATGGTCCTCAGTCGGAAAAGGGTGGCTTGCCCACTTCAGGTTGGTGGAGAGTTCCTGCCTCAAGTGGAGGAGTTTAAGTATCTTGGGGTCTTGTTCACGAGTGAGGGAAGGATGGAACGGGAGATTGACAGACGGATCGGTGCAGCTTCTGCAGTAATGCGGTCGATGTACCGGTCTGTCGTGGTGAAGAAAGAGCTGAGCCGCAAGGCGAAGCTCTCGATTTACCGGTCAATCTACGTTCCTACTCTCACCTATGGTCATGAGCTTTGGGTCATGACCGAAAGGACAAGATCCCGGATACAGGCGGCCGAAATGTGCTTTCTCCGCAGGGTGGCTGGGCGATCCCTTAGAGATAGGGTGAGAAGCTCAGTCACCCGGGAGGAGCTCAGAGTAGAGCCGCTGCTCCTCCACATCGAGAGGGGTCAGCTGAGGTGGCTCGGGCATCTGTTCCGGATGCCTCCTGGACGCCTTCCCGGGAAGGTGTTCCGGGCACATCCCACTGGGAGGAGACCCCGGGGGAGACCTAGGACACGCTGGAGAGACTATGTCTCCCGGCTGGCCTGGGAACGCCTCGGTGTCCCCCCAGAAGAGCTGGAGGAAGTGTCTAGGGAGAGGGAAGTCTGGGGTTCTCTGCTTAGACTGCTGCCCCCGCGACCCGGCCCCGGATAAGCGGTAGAAGATGGATGGATGGATGGGCTTGGAAGAACATAAGCAATACTAAAAAAAAAAAAAAACACACTCACACTCTATCCAGAGGAATATAAAGGAGCACAGTTGTTAGCTTACTAACAGTATAGCTTTATATAAGAGACGAGGTTAACTAATAAAAAGTAGTAGGAATTCACGAAACAATTCTCCAACATCAAAACTAGAATAGATTTTCAACCTGCTCTGTTGAGATGAACCCAGAGGGAGTTAGTGAGGCTGTTTTGCAGTCTGCCACAGACTTACGTTTAATAGGCAAGTCATTTTCCTGGGGACAAGGCCAAGTTTTTAGAGAATGTCCAACACAATGTTATTCAGAAAACTGTCTTGAGAATTCACTGGAGTTAGTGACTTGAATGCAAATTAACTATTCTTTCTTTTCCTATTTTCTTCCATTCTTGTATGTATGCACAAATATGAAAAGTAAATCTTTTAGAAATAATTCTAACATGCTGGTTCGCTGGTTATCAATGTTGTTTTATAATTATTATCAATATTGAAAATATGCCTAATATAATTTATATATATATATATATATATATATATATATATATATATAGACACACATGTTAAATTTGTAATGATTCTTTGATGAACAGATAGTTCAAAAGAACATAATTTGTTTGCAATTAACAATTTAATTGTCAATTTTGATCAATTTATGTAGCATAAATTATTTAGCATCTGCTAAATAAAGTATTAAAACATCATACTGACCATAAGGTTTTGAACAGTAGTGTATAAAAACACAGAAACATTATAACAATATATATATATTTATATACTTTTCAGAATAATATGTTTGTAAATTGTTTCATTGTTATGCCATTTTGTCAATTACACCAAAATAAAAAAGTAACTTTTTTCATGTTTTAAAGAAACCAGCTCATCCAAATGTGTTTTCCAAAACTTCCACTTTAGACTATGCTAATTAAGGTTAATTAAATAAACAAACCTCAGAAGCAGTTCTGTGTCCATCACATGGCTAACTGACTCAACCACATTGAGCAGCTCATCCAACAGATTCTCTTTCCACAGGTCTGCCAGTTTTATCTGAGGATACAAAAATTAATAAAAATGTAAGATAGAGCACGGACTTTATGGCATACAAGTGTATAACACTAAAACAACAATTCAGTCATTTTCCGGATCAGAAGGTAACATGAGGAATTTAATATTCCCAGCATGAGCAAACTCAAAGGAAATATCCTTGAGATTACAGTAATAGGTATGATTTATGTGAATTGCAGATATCAATTTTCAAGCTAAATACTCAACAAAATATTTTTTTAACTCTTGACAAGATCATCCTCAAGTGCTTCACCCAATTTACATTTTGCTCTTTTATTATGCACTTACAAGATAATTACATTCGAAGCAAGATAATAACAGAGAGAAAGCATGTATCAGACAATATGAATGCAGAAGTCTACAGCATAAACACAGGAAGCTGATGGGAGGAGGCATGCTGTGATTTCTGCGGCAAAAAGGTGCTGTAAAAAGTCTCAGCACTGAAAAGGAAGCACATGTCCATCTGTTAATGGTGCCGCTGTACCTGGTATTGGGTAAAAGTGTGCTTTTCATAACAAAGGGGGCATAGATTAATTTAGAAGGTGCTGGGTTTTCAGAACATTCTGAGCTCACTGGGACACAATGTTGCCTATGAGAAATAAAGAAATACAATAAATGGAAGTTCGAAAGAACTGTTCAATAAATCAAAAATCAAATAAAAGAATTCAAGTGATAATTAGAGGGCTTAATGTGAAATTTATACAACAGTGCACATTTAATAACCCAGGGTCCTGAACAATAAGAAATATGAAAATCTTTAATTTATCCGTTAATTCTAACAGGAAAATAATGCGTGTCTAATGCCATCTAGTGACAGGATATTATAAGTACACAGGACATTTTGGGAATAATTTGATCTAATTAGGTTCTACTATGATTGAATTAACCTAAACAAATGTTTCTAAAATTATTATGGTTTTACATATAAATCTATACAAGAAATGTTACAGACTTAAAAAAAAGTAATCAAATCATTTTGCATGTACTTCCTTAAATCCATAGCCTTATGGTTTTATTTCAACACATCTAGTTTTCAATGTCACGCATTAGTCTCTTTGCTGATAGCCACTGATGGTGAGTCATAAAATAATTAAATAATTTTTTACAGCACATCCACACATCCTAATCCTTTCCATGTAATTCTCTGCCAGTCCTCCAGAGCATCTGACATCTGTTTAGGCGTGTGGGAAACACAGTCTGTCTGGGCTGAAAACCCAGTAGAATTAACAGAAACACCTTCACACAGCAGCCTACAATGAGTGATAAAATTATTATTAAAAAAACATATAGTAATGATACGTTATTGGATCTTGAAATGTCACATTTGACCTGAAAATACATCTTTAAAATGACTTGAAAAGGTATGGAGCTTTAGAAGGAAGACTAAAAACCTAAATGGTGACCTGAATTCATAATTAATGAGTTTTAATGAAAATGATTCTAAAAGATATCGCAAGAGCCGAGCTGTGGATTATACCTCTGCTGGTCAGGATGAGATAGATGTCCAAGTGCTGTCCTCTGCTGGTTAAACTGTGCTGTTGCAGTGGTCAGGTTTTGAGTGTGGCAGACTCTAAGTGACAGTGACGTGACATTCAGCCAAGTATGGTGACCCATACTCAGAATTCGTGCTCTGCATTTAACCCATCCAAGGTGCACACACACAGCAGTGAACACACACACACACACACACACACACACACACCGTGATCACACACCCAGAGCAGTGGGTAGCCATTTATGCCAAATGCTGCGGCGCCCGGGGAGCAGTTGGGGGTTCGGTGCCTTGCTCAATGGCACCTCAGTCGTTTTATTGCCAGCCTGACACTCGAACCCACAACCTTAGGGTTAGGAGTTCAAACTCTCTAACCATTAAGCCACAACTTCTAGAAGCAAGCTGTAACTCAACAGGCATGACTTGACTAGAAGGGATGGTACAAAAATAAACAATTAGAGGTGAAAAGCTGTTAATTTCTTTTATTATTATTTTAAGAAATTAATACTTTTATTCGGCAAAGACACATTTCATTGATGTGACAGTAAAGATATTTGTAATGTTACAAAATATTTCAATAAATGCTCTTTACAAAAAATGAACTTTACATTTGTCAAAGAATCCTGAAACTGTTGGTTTCCACAAATAATTAAGCAGCTGTTTTCAACATTGATAATAAGAATTCAATTTATTAGAATGCTTTCTGAAAGATAACGTGACACTAAAAACTGTAGCAATGGCTTTTTAATATAACTATTTTACTGTTTTTTTTAATCAATTAAATGCAGCCTTGGTGAGCACAAGATACTTCTACCAACAACAGTGAAAATCTTAATTATTCCAAACCTTTGACTCCTAGTGTGTTTATAGATGAATTAATAATTAAACATGAAAAATGTTTAATGTTTAATGCCAGTACTCCAGTCTTTACGGTCACATGATCCTTCAGAAAAATCTGGTGTTCAAATTTGGTGCTCAAAAAAGCATTTCTTATTATATAAGCAGTATATCATGGTATTATGGTTGATGGTTAATGACAGAAATGGTGAACGATGAGATCATGAGAAAATGCAGCTATGATCAGAAGAAAACAAGACAGAGAAACATTATATTGCGTCTTGGGGCTTCTGTATAAAAATATCAAATGCAAAATTAAATTAGTGGTCTCATAATGCTTGCTTGCTTAGCCTCAGTGTGACCAGTGCTTCCAAGGTTCATATGTGTATTTAAAGGCCTGAAATTTTGTTCTGTGATCCAGTATAAATAAATAAATATTAATAACAGAAATAAATGTGTCATTCAATCTGGTATTAGAGTCTCACAGGAACATTTCTTGGACCTTAAACATAATCCGTTTTGGGTGCCAACTCAATGTGATATAGGCCCCATAAAAAGAAGATGAGTCCGTCTGTTTGCACAGATCGTCTCTTCCATAACTTCACACCACTGTTTGAACTGTAGACAGTGGTAGAAACGGCCTAAGATCTGACTCTGTGTGTGGGCCCTTTGTGTTCCTCAAACTGCAGACAGGCAGGAGCAGCCCTCTGCCACCCACGTCCCCACGGCTCCACTGACAGCACCGATTTATTGCATACGTTTCATTCACTCTACCCTGTGACAGACTAGATTTATCACCTCGCTCTGGCACGGTTAAGCCTCATCGAAAGACCTGGAAGGTCACGCTGAAGTCACTGGCCCTTCCTGGACTGAAAGAAACATTCCTGAACCGTAAGGAGGAATCTTCAACTTGTCCCGCTATCCATGGGCCCCATAGGCAGGCATCGCTCATATAAACCCTCTCAGCCGCATCCAACAGGAACCTTTCAGTGACCCTCATGACTGGAAAACGTTAGTAATTAAAAGGCTCTTTTTTGAGAGTGAGGGAGTGTCACAGGTCCAGCCGAGCAGGTAGTAAATCTTGTGTTATCAGCTCTCAGGTGAGTGCTGGAGAGGTCGGGAGGAGGGATGCGTGGGCGCGCTGGCTCCAGACAGACCCGCAGCACAGATGAGTGAAGTAAGTGACGGGCAATTACTCGCTGTTACTGCTCCCTAAATAGGGCTGATGACAGCTTTGGGCACTCTTCTCAGGTAGCGTGAAACTAGATGATCATTTGCACCCAAGACCACCCTCTGCGCCCTTCCGCCAGCAATGCTTTGAGAGATTGACATGCTGATAGCAAGTGGAACATCCCAATATTTCAACACATAGATTAGTGAACCGTAGTGTCATAATGCATAAAATCAAGTATACAGCTACCTCAAAAGTATTTGAACATTGAACATCTCAAACCCACATCTAGTTTAACAAAAAGATCCCTTTCTGAAAAAGTGTGCTTAATAAACTTTTGTCATGCTTAAAAGATGTAGAATTATTTTGATGTGTTGACTAACATACTGAAACTCATGTTAAGTACTTAATTGTAATTTTAACTGTAGTGTGTTAATCAATATTAAACTTAACATATGTGTACTAAATAGCAATTTCATCACTACAAATGTGTAATTACAAATATACTGTAATACCTGGCATACAGTTACTACAAAGTATATTCGTTTGAAGCATTTTATTTCTGTAATAAGTATTATTTTTAAAATTATGCTAAAGTATACTTCTTCACAAGGTATAGCATCACTTTACTAAAAAATTTAGTTAGGTATAAAATGCACTATAGATCAAAAAAGTATTTAGACCTGTGGAACACCTGTAGATAGCCTGAATGCACTGTAAGTCGCTTTGGATAAAAGCGTCTGCTAAATGCATAAATTTAATTTTTTTAATTTAAACTGCCTTCATACATTCAATAAAAATTACCCAAAAAACCATTTGATTAAATGTCATTGATCAAAAAAGACAACAAAATCATACTGAGAAAAAATCCTGCTCCAATTGAGCCCAGGTGAAACCTGCTTTGATCATTTGCTATTTAATGCAATGAAAGACATACTATTTATGTCCAAATTAATCTCCACTGTACATCACTAAATATTATGTATATTTTTTTAGGTGTCCAGGTTGCCAGGATTGAAAGACCTTGATTGGTTTCGGCCTGATGGGATGTCCTTTCTGGTCTCTGAACTGGAGTCAAGCTACATCCACGGGCCATTATTATATCTTCATTGGTCACCTTAAAAATATATATAAAAAAATACAGTATATATATACAAATAATTTCTGTTACATAGATTTTGCGAACATGTATCCTAAGACCATTAAGCACCGCTGTGCTACTGTTCATACTTACTAAAGCCCCTAGCATTAAAAAGTTATTTGGTTTGCAAAACTTTCAACAATTTAGATAACAGTTATTGTTTATCTGGGATAAGAGATCCTTGACTCCTCCACCGACAGAATCCTTCTGTAAAACTGACTCACCATCTTGTACACACCAGATGACACAGGTGGACGGCACACTGGTCTTGGGGAACATTTCTCTTGTAGTACTGAGAGGTGTCTCTTTGAGTTGGCCCCTGAAGGAAAATACACATGAGTATTCCTCTAAGTAGTTAATTTATGCTCTGAGTAGCATTCCAAGACTATGACTTTACCCATCAAAATGTACTAACAGGAAATGTTAAATGGCAATGAGACTCAATAGAGTATACTATCACCATAAGCTCAACAGGGTTTGAAAAGCAAATAAATGTGTTGCTCCTATGTTTGGGTAATATTGCACAGTATATTTACATTGACATGTTGCACAAGCAGTGGCTCTAAAAAGTATTTGGACACTTAAGCCACATTTAAAGGTCACTGCATTAGATACAAAATATCAAACCAAGCGGCATTTATTTAAAAGAAAGATAACACATCTACTGTATCAAGTAAAACATTTCACACACACACACACACACACACACACACACACACACACACACACACACACACACACACACACACACGCACGCACACACACACACACACACAAAATATGTTTTATGATTTACATGATAAAATACTACATTTATTGTTCAACTAATTGCACACTAATATAATAATAAAAGCTCATGATTCAGTTCAATTCAACTGTATTTGTATAGCGCTTTTTATATAATATTTATATAATATTTAGAAAGTGATGAAAGTGAGTTTGGAGATTTCAGTTAAAAATAATAAATAAATAAAGCTAATATCATAAGAACAACTATGTAACTTCTCTTTCCATATAAAATGAAATAAAATAAAAATAATATAAAATAAAATAATAAACTACTAAAGTAATAAAATAAAACAATTAAAAGAAAAGAAAAATAAACAGCTAACCTCATCATCATAGCTGTAGCTGTGTCCTCCTCTTTCTACATAAAATAAAAACATATAAATGAACAAAAATAATAAAATATTACACTAGCCAAATTAAAAATAGAAAAAAATACAATAAAAAAGAAAAATAAATTAAAATACAATAAAATAATACAGAATAAACAGCTAACCTCATCATCAGAGTTGCAGCTCTGTCCAACTTTCAAATAAAATAAAATACAAATACAAATAACAGCTAACTTCATCATCTGAGCAACATATGTGTCCAACTTCTCTTTTCATATAAAAAAATAAATAATTAAATTAAATTAATGCATTTAGAAGACGCTTTTATCCAAAGCGACTAACAGAGCATTCAGGCTAACATTTTTTACCTTATAATCAGAGCTGCAGCCTCTTCGCTTTCGAAAGAAAATCTTTTTCAGAAAAACCACTATCATCCTTTGTGTGCCCACTTTCCATCACTGTTGTCTCTGCCAAGGTCTCATTTGTCGCTCTCTGCTGGTCAATCTCTTCTGGCAGATCGAGCAGCTCCGCAGTGAAATCGACGCTTTGGATGGTACTGGAGCCAGTGCTGCTGGTGTGACTCTGGGAACTGAAGAGTTTGGACTGCTGTGTTTGTTTATGAGGCTCCCCAAAATGTTCACCCTTTCCTCTCTGCACTAGTCTATTCCCATTCTGTGCTGTTTTCAGACAGCCTGACACCTCATTGTCATTGCAAACGACCAAATCCTGCCGGTTCTGTCCTCCAAAGAAAGTGGACTGATGAGTGCTGAAGGTTTTCTTCTCCTCACCTGAAACCTGCTGAGCAAGTGTGCAAGGTTTGTAAGATCCACCTGCTGATAAAGGCCTCTCTGATCGGGGCTTAGCAGGAGGTTGCGGCCCATTGGACAAGGATACTGCTTTGGTGGTCCCTGCAAGAGAGGCTATGACTGGCTTTCTGACAATCTCATGCCTGGCTTTAAGTTTTGGAAGAGCCATTGTGTTCACTGATTTGTCTACAGAGGAAATGTTTGGGCTTGTGCTCTGACCCCGGCTCATTTTGTTGGTCTTTGTTGAGACATGGATTTAGGGGGCAGTTTGCAGAGGAGAGGAAAGGAAAGTGAAAGTCTATTTGAGACCCAACACAGCTGGGTTTTGTCAGGATGCGAGGGAAGTCTGTAATGACAGGGCTCACCTGGCAAGGTAAGAAAGAAGTCTTCTTCTGTTCGGATTGCTTCATATATTGAAAATCCTGGAAATTAAAAGTATGATGGACGTTTACGAAAAACAAAAACAGTAAATCATATTAAATGTTTTTTAAACCAAAAATGTCTATAAATATAGACATTTATATAATTGGGGGACACACACTATTTGCTTCATTTCTGAAAATATTTGCTTAAAATAATTTTTTCATTTGTCTTAATAAAAATAATCAGCTTAAGTTACATGTCTTAGTTCAGTTCTATCAATTGAATTTTGTAATGTTGAATAATTGATCCTAATTTTTTTATTCTGACGCATATTTAATAATCATTATACCTTATATTTGTGCTACTTATAAAGACAAAATTTTGTAAAAAAATAAAATAAAAATAAAATTACAGCTCAATGCTATAAACGATATATAGCTAGTTAGCCAACTAGCTTGCTCTCTCAACAAGTTGCTTTTTATCATGCCTTGACAGAATCTTAACAAAACATTTAAAAGTATCTTCCCTTTTCATTAATGTATTCCCACCTTGAAAATGCACTTCAAATAAAATTGTAACGTTACCGTCTGAAAAAATATTTTCTAACGTTACCTACAATTATTTACCTCAGAAACTCAAACAGTGAAACCTAGTGTCTCCTAGCAACCGGTTGCGAGTGAAAATCAGCACATGGATCATAATCCCAATATTAATGATTGCTATTTTTTTTTCATTTATGCATATTTATTTACTCATTCTGTATTCAGCTGACTTCAACCAATCAAATGTTCAGATTTGCTAAAAAAAACATCGTGAGCTTTAGTACAAACATTCCCTTCCATGCACACACATCTTAAAACAAAGAGAAAAGAAAATGAATGAAATGTACATAAAATAATAAAAGCTTTAATTAGAATGAAAATGGTTTTACATTCAAAAAAGTACTTTTTATTTTCTCTGTCTATAAATAAAACCATATCTGTAACACATTGATCTGAAGAACATATAGCCTATACCTTTGAGCTATATAAATAAATATTAACCAGTTTTTATTTATTTTATAAATCATGCTTAAATCTACTGACAATCCAATCATGATTCTCGCTCTCTCTCTCTCTCTCTCTCTCTCTCTCTCTCTCTCTCTCTCTCTCTCTCTCTCTCTCTCTCTCTCTCTCTCTCTCTCTCTCGTGGGGGCTTTGACATGGTCTAATGTTCTTTGCTTCAAGGGCCATTTCATTCCGTCCTGTGAGGAATCGATCTGTGCTCTAATGGTGTGAGAGATCACTGGAGATAATCCGCTGTAAGTGGGTGATCAGTGCTGTCATTCGCTCATTAGCAGGTGTACAGTGGGACATCTGACCTCTTGTTTATCTGAGCAATAAAAGGAGGGAGATGCTGGGGTTTCCAGGTTTCCACTCACTACCAAAATGAATAGCTTCCAAAGTTATTAGACTTTTAAACAAGTTATTAATAATATTTTATTTGCTATTCTGTGAAGTTTGCTCAGTTATTCTAACACTTTAAAAATACACTGAAACCTATTACATGATCTGTATCTGTATTAGATTTTAAATATTTGGTTTTAATTATTATTTTAAATATTAAGTTTTGAATATTACATGTTAATTATTTGTATTAAATTATTTTAACCAGTCCTAGTAAAAAAAAAATGGGTAGAAGTCATAATTTGCATACATTATAAATTTACTTGAAAAAGCATCCACATGTAGGCTAATATTTTGGTAAAATTTTATAATACCTCTACTCATATCTAGGCCTATATTATAAAGTAAAAATGTACTCTAGGCCCAGTAAGAAATGTTATGATTCATATATATTTTGCATGAAGATGTTAGCATTATATAACGTTTTCTAAAGGCATATTAATGAAGGATATTAAAAAGTATTATAAAGGCATTATGTATGCAAGTTAAACAAATATTAAATATTACCATATTACATTAACATAGGTACATTGTAATATATTGTAAGCACGCGTGTTTTAAAATGAAAATATATAACATTCTAATGTTAAATATTTAATTCCTTAATTAAAATAATTATAAAGTCCGACAGTTATTTTGCAGAAAATTTAAAAATAAAAAATAAATAGGCTACAATATGCCAAAAATATTTAGATTTTTCGTATATGCAATATTATGGAACATAATGAGTTTATTCCAGTAGTGTTTTTTTTTCCTTTCTTTTTTTCTGTGAATGGTATTGTGCAATAAAACACACGGGCATTCCTGTTTAAAAACAGCAGAGAATTCGTGTTCCTGGAAGAAGGAGAGAGATCCAGACAAATGAGACATAGAAAGTGGGCTGTACCGTGTTCTACGTAACAGACAGGGGAAGATCTCCAGTTCAGTCCCAACATTTCCTCACTTTACCCAAACCCGCGCACTCCATCACACCAGTGACTGCGCGCGGTGCTAGGACGCACGCACACACACACACACACACACACACACACACGCTGTGAGTCTGCGAACTGCATGTGCACGAGCTGCGGATTTTCACTATAATGTTGGGCGCAGTGAAAATGGAAGGACACGAAACTCCAGACTGGAGCAGCTACTATAATGATGCACAAGAGGTGAGAGACGATTATTACTGTCACACTGAGCTGCTGGAATAGACAGAAAGTTTGTAGCTGCATGGACGTGAATGAATGCATCAACAGATTGAAACCGAGGCTTACGGTGCAAACCACTTTTTAAAAGACTAAAGAATTAAATATAAAAAATATTCCACTGAATTGACGTCTGTAGCTAAGAAAACATAAGTCATTGATCAACCCACTTGGTGGCAGTAGTGATGCCATTACAAGTGGGTCACAATAGTCTGATATTGGAAGAGTTTAGCCAGTATAATTGTCTTTCGAAATAGTATAAACTATAAAAACGATTAGCTGACTAAACTGTTTTTTTTATTAAATTTATTATAGATTATGGATACATTGCACAAATATATACAACATTTGATTTTGTCTGGTTTGAGTCATTGCAAAATTGCATTATTAGGCTAATTAACTTAAATTCTGTAAAACGAAGCTATATAAAACAAATTACGTCGCGTGCATCGATTGCACACTTAATATTTCGTTATTTAAAAAATAACACAATAAAAACATTACCTTTCACATCTATATTAAAAATATTCTCAATTATTTATATATTTGAATGGTCTGAAATTACTGTATTTGTATCATTCCTAATTAAATCTGTTAACTCCGTTACAGTATATTTAAATAACGAATTATTTTTTTAATCGGTAAATTACATGATTGTCGCTGAGAAAAGATGCAAAATTGCATTCTATACGAATAAAAGTGCTGCATATAGGCTATTACAGTACTAAAGGCCACGATTTCTTTATTTCAGGTCTATTCTCCCATGACGAACAGCAGCATGAACGCTGGACTGAGCTCTATGAATATGAACAGTTACATGGGCATGTCCACAAGTGGGAATATGACTTCCAGTTCTTTTAACATGTCCTACGCGAACCCAGCGCTGAGCGCGGGACTGAGTCCGGGCACCATGGCCGGGATGCCTCCGGGTGCCACCGGCGCCATGAACGGGATGAGCGGCGGGGTGTCGACAATGGGTACCGCGCTCAGCCCGTCCAACCTGAACGCCATGACGGCTCAGCACAGCTCCATGAACGCGCTGAACCCGTACTCCAGCATGAGCCCCACCATGAGCTCCATGACATACGCGCAGCCCAACCTAAACCGGGCCAGAGACAACAAGACGTTCAGGAGAAGTTACCCGCACGCCAAGCCGCCCTACTCCTACATCTCCCTCATCACAATGGCTATCCAGCAGGTACCCAGCAAAATGCTTACCTTAAGTGAGATTTACCAGTGGATAATGGACCTGTTCCCATACTACCGTCAGAACCAGCAAAGATGGCAGAACTCCATCAGGCACTCGTTGTCTTTCAACGACTGCTTCGTCAAAGTTTCCCGGTCGCCCGACAAACCGGGAAAAGGCTCCTACTGGACTCTGCACCCTGATTCTGGGAATATGTTTGAGAATGGCTGTTACCTGCGAAGACAGAAGCGCTTTAAATGCGAAAAAAAGTTGACGGACGGAAAGAGGTCAGACGGAAAGCGAGAGCAGTCGAGCGGCTCGGGCTCGCCGGCCAGCGACAGCACCAGCAGCAAACCTGGCCACATGGACTCGAGCTCCATAACCTCCTCAAACCAGTCGTCCAGTCCTCCCAGTTTGGACCACAGGAGCGCTAGCACCGCCAGATCTGAACTGAAGAGCACCGGCCCACAGGTGCACCCCGTGTCCACGTCCCTTTCCTCGCTGCACTCAATGGCCCACGAACCCCAGCTGCACCTCAAAGGAGACCCCCATTACTCCTTCAACCACCCGTTTTCCATCAATAATTTAATGTCTTCTTCAGAGCAACAGCATAAACTGGAATTGAAAGCATATGAACAAGCGTTGCAATATTCCTCCTATGGCTCAGGGATGTCTTCCAGTTTGCCCATGGCCGGGAGAGCCAGCATGGACCCTTCGGCTTTAGAGGCCTCTTACTATCAAGGTGTGTATTCCAGGCCTGTTCTTAATACATCTTAGTCAGTTGGCGACGAAAAAAAACAACAACTTTATTTTATTTTTTGCATGCACTTGGTGCAAAAGAACTGTTACTTTAAAATATAACAAAATGTGTATGTGTATAATAAAAAATTGTAAAGTGTTCCCAATGATTGTATATCCCAGTTGTAAATCATTGCTAGTGTATTTAAATCATTTTGAGCTTGTAAAATACTTGTTGTGATCCCCAAACCTGTAGTCCCCCTTTGTGTTACAAGGTGCACGAATGAAGGTCAACTTTGGTCTTGTTGCTGGTATAAAAGCGATGCCCCTGTCTGTTGCAGATGTATTTGAATGTTGTCATTTTACTCATTATTTTTGGGGTTTACTTACCTCGTTTTGACAAAAACTCTTCCCAGTCTTGTATTGAAAAAAAATTAAATAATAATAATCCAATGTGGAAATGCATTGTGAATAAAATATGTATTTCTTAATCAAGCAAAACGTTTGGGACATTTTTATACAAAGAGGTGAAATTATGAAGGCGCATTTATGCATGCATCTGATATTCTTTATTTCGTTTTTTTATTTTTTATTATTCTGTTTATTCTTTTGCATTTGCAATATTTTGTGTCCAAGCTATTAGGAACAATGCATGCTTAATAATGGCTATTCGAATCAAATTGGACTAAAAAAAAATCAAAAAAGGCTCTCTGCGTTCAAAGCCAGCTTTTGGCTGAGTCCGTCTGTTTTTGACTTGCTGTTGGTAAAAGACCAAGAGAAAATCCAACACAAGCGCAGCCTCAAAGACTCGCTTCATAAAAGATCCGATCTCGTTTTAAATGGGATTTTAAACAATATCATAGAGAGGCCAAATCATCTTTTTGTGGAGCGTAACCTACATGATGGGCACGTGAACCTGAACAGATTTGACTTTGATCATGGTATTTTGTATACACGCATTTTGGCTGAGTAGCCGTGAAATTCATTTAATTATCTTGTAATTCCCCCCCGATGCGTAAATAAAATGGATAATTGACTTCTGGCTTGAGAAATCTCGATACGTGTAGCCTATAAAATAAGTTTATATAGCTGATATTTGTGCTTTTTATTTTTTAATTCGATAATAAAAAATATATATATATTTCCCCCAAAAGTAGAGACCGATTTATCTGAATTTAAATTAGAGATCGCGACAGAAATATTTGGCCTGGTGAAGATGGTGAAGTTAATAATAATAGCAATATTCGCTACTGACATTTGTAAAATAATAATAATAACAAAATATTAGAAAATAAAATGTTTGGTGGAACGATACAATCTTATAAGGTTTAAAATAACACGTTTAAATAATTGTTTAAATAATCTAAGTTACATTCTCTCGTGCGCACAACATAGGTATTATAAAACAGATCGGTTTATAGTAAAATGTCTGAATATCTAACAGAAATACTTGCCAACACATAAAAAAAAAATAAAAAAAATAAACCATTTCAGGTTTATGGGATTGATTAAATAAAATCAAATTAAAATACATTACAAATAGCCTACTAATTAAAAATATTATACCATTAATTATAATGATTTTATTCAGCTCATTATGCTCGATAATGTACAGAATTTAAAATAACTTAATGATCGAGTTCATAAATCAGATTACTTTATCGCTGTCGTTAGGTGTGATTTGATTATGTATATTTGGTTCTTAGATGATCAAATGCTTTATCGGAAACATTGCTTTATTTAAATCATTTATAAATCTTTGTGACAGAACCAGTGACTCGAAGCGGTCGACTTGATGATAGTTGAAGCTGATGATAATGAAGACAAAGCATTTTTAATGTGGGCTTCTGAAAATCCAAAAACGAACCAACCGTTTAGGCTACAAAGGCAGTGCAGAAATATTTAACACAATTTAGGGGAAACATCTTTACGAGTGCGTTGACAGGGATAACAAGCTTCTCATTTATTTCCCATAATTTAAATATGACAGGTATCATTTAGATGTGAAATAACTTCCATGGGAATTTTATTGTTTGTAATTGACGCAGTGATTGTACAGAGCATTATTTGACGGTTTTATTTCGACATTTATATGTTGCATTGAACAGTCAGTGCACATCTTTAAACGAGCCAGGCTTAACATATGCGATCCGCAGGCAGCGTTCAAACTAATGTGGCGTTTCTCGTCCCCCAAATCAAAAGCTCTGACGCTTTCTTCCGCCGTATGGAGCAAAATTTCGACAACAATAAGCACGGTCCTTTAGTTCAAAGCGCCCATCAGCGGGTCTACCAGAAGACCTTTCTTCTCCCTCTTTTCATTCTGAGTTTGGAAAAGCACTACAGGGCCAAGGCGCTCCTAATACCTTCTGATGGGGATTGAATTAATTATCTCCAATAACACAATTGTGCTTGGCCAACGAAAAGAGCAAAGCAATACCCCTTCAGAATCACAGACACGAAAGAAAGGGCCTTTCAAAGGGCGAGAGAGAAGAGGGAGAGATCTCTATCCGACATCAGCTTGAGAAGCAGCTGCTTTTCCATCCAAATGATATGGGAGAAGTTTATTAGAGCTTTGTACCCCTCTAATATGCATCGACCATGTCAGGTTGGTGGTCTCGCACTCTCCTCGATGGTGTTCCGTGTTTTGTATCTTCATTATTCTACAGCAGGGGCTTTTGGATAGAAACGGCCAGTTGCTTTCGTTGGAGTTTCATTGTGCTAATGCATACCGCGTGCATCTCTTCTTCTTCTTATTATTATGTTTTACATTTTATATCATTTATTTATTAGACGATTATAAGAATAACGCATTTGAAATGATGCAATTATTTCAAATGAATAATGCAAAAAGTCTTAATTTGCACTCTTAAAAATAAAGGTTCCTTATTGGCATCTAAGGTTGCATGAAGAAACTTTAACATGGTTATTTAGCCTATCAAAAAGGTTCTTTGGATTATTGAAAAAAATTAATTCACACTAAGAAAAAAAAACTAACCACCGGTTATTTTAAGAACTGTTCACTGAAAGGTTCTTTGGTAAACCAAATAAATAAATTCTTCTATGACATTGCTGCAAACAACCCTTTTGGAATCTTCAATTAAATTAAATTTCACTTAAGCTAATAACCTTAATTAGGCTATTATGGAATTTCACTCTGGTGCAAATGAATATTATATATTTTGAATTTAGAACAAAAGGATATATTATATCGTTGATCAAACCAAATATTAAGGTTATCCAAATCAATAATGCACATTTTTAAAATCACAACCAACACAAATGTATCAGCTTGATAAGAACATGGGAAAAGTAAAAACGTCCCATAGAAAACGTGCACTATATTTGTATGAATAAACAGCTACTATGAGAAGGACAGAAGCAGACAGAGAAAAAGAGAGAGCTTGAAATACTTGGTGTCGTTATAGCAACCGGATCTGTGGTGCTTTTCTCTGAGGGTCATTCAATAAGTGCAGCCAAAACACGGTTTTAATTAAAACGTATAAAAGTTTTTTTTTGTAAGTCGATGATCACGCATACTGAATTTGGGATGGTAATACGGCATTTCACTCCACAAGTCCCAATAAACACAGCCTCCAGCCCCACTCTGAACATCCACATCTCAAACAAATCATTTAAGAACACACATCTCAAAACAAAAGTTTTCGGCCAGAGAAGAAAAGTTGCACCATCAAAGGGCAAGTGTTTTCCATAGGGATGTGGTGGGACACCCAGGTTGTGCCATCTCCACGGTAACCTATAGGAGGAAAATCGACAAGCTTGTCCTAGTGTCGGGCGTCTATTTGAGGGGAGGGACACTTAGCGGCACGTCAGGCCTAAACAGCCCTTTCTTTATTCACCGGTGCATCTAACATATTTCTGAGTACATAATCGATCAGGCTGAAGAAGAGCTCTGCTGAAGGACGGACAGGGAAAGGCAACATTAAGCATGCTTATGTAATTGTTTGGGGTATCTATTTGTTGGTAAAGGTCGACAGATCTCTTTGGCCCATTTTATGTTTGTAAATTATCAGCATGCAAAGCACTTCCCATTAAAAACTTCAACATTATGAAGTATTCGAAGAATCATCAAGGTTTTTGTATTGTATTTTATATAGACTTTAAATGCCTGCCATTCCTGGAAGATACTGTATATCTGATTTTGCAAATTATGTCATATTTACTTGAAGTAAAACACATAAATAAGGGTGTTTTGAGTGATACATTTTTTTTAGAGTCTGGTAAAAAACAGATTTAACAATTATACAACTATATTCTCTATTAGTGGACTGCACGATTTGATTTGATGATTAAAAACATTATTATAAAAATTTAATATGTATATTTTAAGGACTTATTCTATAATTTCTATTGTCAATATATATAAAAACCCTAAATGATAAGCACAGAAACAATTTATTACATAACATTTAAGAGTAAATACCAAACAAGCATTCATGATCATAAAAACTGACTGTATCATCTGATACACTGCACATCTAATCTAAATCTAATCTCATTTAATATTGTTGTTATAACTCCCTTTATTAATTGGGTGAAAATGTAAAATATCTATAGTCCAGTTTGTCCGCCACCAAATCCAATACAAAAAAAAATAAAAAAATAAAAAGCCCAGCCTGATTATATAATAACTGGCTTTCTATGGAAAATAAAGTCTCAGTACCTCATAAAATAATTGTCCAATCAAATCTCCCTTGTTTAACCAGACTTAAGAGTTTGAAGGTAAAGGGCTGGCAGCAGTAGTTTCATTGGTGACTGTAGAGAGAATGTGGTTAAACATTTACGATGGCGTTTCTGAGCCTGGGCTGGAATGAGAACAGGGCTGAGAGAAAGAACGCCACTTCCAGCCTGTGTTTGTCCAGGCCAGGCTTCGGCTGTTTGCTCAGAGTTAAACGCTGCAGCCTGGTCACCAGATGTGGCCGTCTGCTCGGGTCGTCCGGCGGCCAGTCAATCAGATGACTTTTCGGACGCTGCCAGTGCCCACTTTCTTCCGTAACACCTCCACCAGCCGCTCCAACCTGAGAAAGGAAAATCAGAGAGAGGGAAGGCAGATATAAGTGATTGTGTAAATGAAAGAAGAGCAAGACAAACGCAGGCCAGCTCTTAGCTGTTTTCTCCTCACACAAGGCACTCTTGGAGGAACAGAAAGATGCAGAGAGTGGATGTAGACAGTTCTTAAAGTGGGTGAGACATCCATGCTGGTGTCAATGCCCAAATCCTCCAAATATCCGCCTGCCTTTACTCCAGTAAACAGAAGCCTGTGTGTGGTGTCATGTGATTGGTCGGGGTGAGTAAACCTGTGCTTATGAGGGTGATGATCCCACAGACTCTGTGGAAATGGAAGGAGATCTAGACGTGTGAAAGGATTCTTCAGGAGCAAATGAATAATGGGGAATGAAAGCAGACCTGCTTCTCTCCATCCAAACAAATGCTGGTTCTGCTCCAAAAAAATACTCTTCAGAAACTTTGACATTACTTCAAATGATATGATATTATGCAATCAATAAATTATATATAACAAAAGTGATATGACAAAATGGATCAAACCACGCCTCTTAATTTATATAACTATAATTGAAACTCACTTAAAGTTACATTAATTTAAAATTTACAAAATTAAAGATTTTGGATTATTTTTTATAATATTCAATGTGAAATATGTTTAAATCGAATGTTGATTTATATATAAATTGTGTATATATACTCTAAACAAAGTTGAGATTTGCTCATACATTTTATCTAAATGAAATGCATTATGTTTATTAATAAATAAAATAAAAATAAATAACAAAACTACTCTCACTCTCGCTCTCTCTCTCTGTTTATATATAGTTGTGTGTGTGTAAAACATTTATCTTAAAACATACTGTATAATGCATTTTATTTAATGTATAAGCAAATATCAAATTTGTTTGGGTTACAACTTCTCAAAGATGACGACAAAAAAAAATGATGAAAAGAAAACTATGCATAAATTTCAATAATTTATTTTAGACCATGCATAAAATTAATGACAAGATTTTAACACTTTATGGTGCCTTTCAAGGCTTCAGCCATTAGCACAATGCTAGGTTGGTAAGATCCAAGTCTCTATAACATTCAGAGCCAAATTTTCAGTACTTAGGTACTCTGTGATCTGAAAATCTGATTGGAAAGTTAAGTATTTATTAAATTCCTTACATAAAATAAATGCATGTATGACAAATGTAGAAGGTTGTAGATAGCTCAGGATTGTTAAATCCCAGCTTTTTCAAATAAAAAGAGGCGATAACATTGAGTTGAAGCGGTCTTACAACAACAAAGCAAGCCCAGCTCTATATCAGAGCCTTCATAGCAATCCTGATAAGACGTGCTTAGCATAGCCAGTGCTCGTACTTATCAAGTGAGCATATGGGAGTGGTCTGACCCACACATTGCTCCCGCTGAAGTCTCCACCTGTTTTCCCGTACAGGGAGATTGAAGAGCAGCCGCAGGACCATACGCATTTCTCAGAGGCGCTCTGTGGCTAAGAGAAATTCATGACTTCGGAGCAAAAAGGGGGGAAGACGAGGGGTTGGCATGGTTCAAAACAGCAGACTAATATTTATAAAAGGTCACTGTTGCTAAATGAACAGGCCACGCACATGAGCATATATACATATACAAGCAAACAGCCTTCATATCACACAAGCAATCCACTTCTACCCAAAACACACAAACATGCAGACAGACACCACAAGACTGTCTCTCCCCCATAAACATGCACGGAAACACCTTTCACAATTGTGTGCAAATTTTTAGCGTTTTAAATATATTCATTAGCCTCGCTGTCATGTTTGCACAATTAACAGGTCTGCCTTTCCATGGCAGGATCTCGAAGGTGTGCCTGCGGGCTGGGGAGGATTTGGTGAACACTGTTTGCAGAGAGTGGCCGTAAATCCAAACATACACGCCAGGGAAGAGGCGGCAAAAGCACAAATCCCGATTAAGAATTCACGGAGTCGCAAAACCAACAATTCCAGCTCAAATAACACAGAGTAAACAGCAGCCGTGCATAAATTCTAAACAACAGCACGTTTTATGTATGGAACGACAACATATCCATGTTTCAATGCAAAAGAAGATCCTGTTTATAATCTATAATTATGCCACGACAACGTCTGACAAAAATGCTCAAATGAAATGCTATAAGATCATGCTGAAAACTCAGGCCTCTGTAGAGGGATTTTTAGTGGTACACAAGATGCAGAACGGCACAAAAGCAGGCCTGTGACAGACAGAAGAGACTGAAACAGCATGATGGGACCAGTGCTTTTGTAGTATTTTAGTATCAATGTTATAATTTTTATTAATATTATGATTTCGTTTTTATTTTTATCTTTTTAAATATTTATATTATATACATATTACAAAATACATTTTATTTATATATAGCTTTTATTCATTTTTATGCTTTCTTTTTTTCATTTTCATTTTAGTCAAAGTTTTACCAAATTTGTTGTGCTTTTTTGTATATATATGTCTATAGTTTGTATGAACTGTTATTTCAGTTATTTTAGTACATCCAGTTAAAATACATGACAAATGAGAAATGTTGCCAAGACAGCTTGCTGAAAACAAAAAAAAGTTTGTTTTTAATTTATATGCATATTAAATAAACATAAAAAATATTTATATATAGTTTTTATTAATATTCTGAATTAGTTTTAAAAAAAAAATTCTATTTTCATTTATTAAAGTTTTTGTTTTTGTCATTTTCATTAGTTTTTTATATTAAGTCTATATAGTATTATTAATTTTATTTCAGTTGCAGTTTTAGTTATTTAGTTAAACTACATGAGAAATTGAGAAATGTTCCCTCTGCAACTAGCTGAAATAAAATAAGTAAATTTGTAATAAATATAATCAAATTATAAAATAAAATAAATATTATTTTATTTCTTTTAAAGTGTATTTTATTTTAAGTAACAACACTTTTTTTATGGTTTTACTTTTAATAGAAATCCCTGTAGTTAGTAATAACCCTGGATGAGATACACCAGCCACAGCACATTTGTGGCCCATCAGACCAATGAAAAGGTCCTTTGTGCGCTTCTTACAGCCAAATTTGATTCAGCAGGTCATTAGACATTCAGCTCAGCTCCTCCATCAATGGGCCTGGAGGAACGGCACTCAGGTGCTACATTCTGGGCCGGCGCTGGGCTTCCTCCTCCCCGGTTCGCCCCGCTGTGGGAGCCTGGAGGCCGATCGCATCACCCCTGCATTCTTCTCACCGCCATGTGACAAGGCCCACGTCAGAGTGGCTTCCCACAGGCCAGCCAGAGTCCGGTGAGTGCAGGGCATCCATCTGAATGTCAGCTAGCGGTCAGGTGTGACCGGCTCAGTTCTCCTACCACTTACTGCAGACGATCACTGTTGTACACACACACAGATGCTGATGCTCTATGGAACAAAATAGCTGTCAGCTCGACTCTAACCATCTCTACATGAGGGCTCGCTGCAAGAAAAATGTCTTGTTTCAACTTCTGTCACATTTACTCACCCCATAAACTCAAAGTAGATTTGTTATTTTTTTCCTGGAACACAGAATCAGGACTTTTTAATAATCTTAATAATTTACATAATTTTCCATATAACAGGTTATTCACTCTCAGAAAAAAATGGCATAATTCATATGTTTGGAGCTAAAACAGATCATCACTGTGGCAACACCATCGAATGGACATTTTTGTACTTTATTTACCCCTAAAAGCTTCATACCAGTACCTTAAGGGTACATACAGTATATTACTACTCTGTGATACAATTAAGCACCGTTTAAGGGTAGATAAGGTGTCAACTAAAGAGTACTGTTCTGGTGATAAAATGCTGTGTAGCTAAAGGGACAATTTTTGCACATTTGTTCCGAGCATTTTTTTTAGTTAACTAAAACTAAAAACATAACTACTTAAAATAAGATTAAATATTTAAAAACCTTAATCTTATTTTACTTCAATTTGATGAGCTAAAATATCTAAAATGGCCATTTGTAAATATATATATATATATATATATATATATATAAAAATATATATATATGTCAATAACACAACAATATTGCAAAAAAAAAACTAAAACAAAAAAAACAACTAACGGAAATGTAAAAATAAAAACGAATTCAAAAAATTAATTTATGTATAATGTTATCTCAATTATATACAAAACAACACTTCTATGAGTGTACAGTAATCACAGCTGTCAAATTAAGCACATTTAAATAAATGAATAAATAAAAATCAGTAAGCAACAGAAAAGTTGTCCATGTTACTTGTGTGCTTATTCCCTGAAAACAGTCATGGTCACTATGAACTGCCCTTGTACAAAAACAGAACTCGTCATCATATATAAATGTATCCTATACAAAGAGATTTGAAATTATGTGATGGTGTACAAATAATGACTTTGGGTGAAGCACTCCTTTAAATGCAAAGTTCACCCAAAAATGAAAATTTTGCCATCATTTACTCACCCTCATGTCATTCTAAAGCAGTTTGACTTTCTTTGTTCTCTGGAACACAAAAGATGTTTTGATTTTTTTCCCTTAATGAAAATCAGTGAGTTTCAACATTCTTTAAAATATCTTCTTTTGTGTTCCACAGAACAAAGAAAGTAATGAGTGTGGATAAATTATGTTCATTTTTGGGTGAACTATTCCTTTAAGAAATTATTTGGCACTAATGCTGCGTTCCAGGCAGGTTTTTGAGCACGTAAATCACGACTTCAAACCACGACTCACGACTTCGTAGCGTTCCAGGCCAGTCACGTGAAACTACCTGAGCGCAAGGAATTGTGGTAGTAGCTAGATGTAAACAAACCAGCATGGCGGACCTTACGGGGCTATATTATTATTATTAATTTGACTGCAACGTTATAATTTCCTAAAGTATAAATATTCTCACCGTTTACCGCCTGCAGAAACACTGCATCCGTAGGTGCTGCCATTGTTGTTTTGGTTTCGCGGGCTGTGTGACGTCAGAGCTCGTAACTGGGAGTACATTGATCTAGTACGAGTTCACGGGTGGGAAGTCACGGGTTTGACTGCCGTTCCAGTGCACTTTCACGGGTATAAGGTTGGAAAAACACGGGTTACAGGTTGCCTGGAACGCAGCATAATTCAGGGCTTCGGGCAATAAATAACATGCTGACTCTGAGAATACAGGGAACTTGTTAACTTCCAGTAATACTACACATAGACTCTTCCAGTAATCCTGTGCAGGGCTGAAATGAGCAGTTTGATTCTATGCTGCAGACAGTAATGACTCAAACAACTGAACCTTGCACTGTGGACTTCGCTCGGTCAGACCAATGTACACAAACAAGCTGATCTGATACATATTTGCTGTCTGTGTGATGACAGCAGAACAGGTCAAAGCAAAGTGCATTGTGGGATATGGAGTTTCATGTCATGCAGCAGAGGCTATGTGACTGAAACCCTTCAGAGCGGCATGTGTAAACAGAGCACTAAAGTTCTGTCATTGTGATGGGGTGGTGGGGGTTTCTCTCTGTGTTTTGAGCACCCCCTCAGCTCAGCATCTCCACCCCCTTTGGTTAATTCATCATGTAAATAGATCAGCAGGCCGGCCTGTGTTTGCTTTGCGTGGGGAGCCCCCAATGTGAGTGAGACAATAGGGAGAGAGAGGGAATTTCTACCAGGCATCCAGTTTATAAATGTACATAACAGCTCAGGAGACCAAGGCTAGAGAGAATGAGACAACACGCTTTAAGAATGTCCAACAAGTGTAAGAATATCTCCAAACAGGAATAAACAGGCTTCTTTAATGGAACACATAAGTGGAATTTATGTAGAATGTTCATGCTTTTTTCAATGCAATAAGTGAATAGAAAAAGTACCAAAAAAAAAGTAGTCCAAATGAGTCACATGGATTTGGGATTATGGACTACTTTTGTAATGCTTTCATAGTACTTGACAGCACCTTTCCTCATTCATTGTCATGGAATGAAAATGAGCAGCATGAACAATCTGCATAACATCTCTTTTTCTGTTTCACAGAAGTCATACAAGTTTGAAACTAATGAAGGGTAAATGATGACCAAACTGTCATTCTTGAGTGAATTAACTGTCCTAAGAACCCAAATCGAAATAAATATTATAAGAAGAAAAAAAAATCAGCAGCCATAAGTTGCAAGTCCAGAAACATTTATTATTATTATTAATGCTGAAAACAGTTGTGCTGATTAATATTTTTAAAACCTATATATATATATATATATATATATATATATATATATATATATATATATATATATATATATATATATATATATATATATATATATATATATATATATATATATATATATATATATATATATATACACACACACACACACAGGTGCTGGTCATATAATTAGAATATCATCAAAAAGTTGATTTATTTCACCAATTCCATTCAAAAAGTGAGACTTGTATATTATATTAATTCATTACACACAAACTGATATATTTCAAATGTTTATTTCTTTTAATTTGGATTATTATATCTGACTGTAGCGCCCCCTGCCCTCCTAGGTGTGTCCTGACCTAAGTTATAATGGGTGGAGCACCGGGTTCCTTTTATTAGTGTCTCTCGACTATAATTTAAGCCCCCATCTCTGTTATTGGTTTCCTAAATAACTAATCTGAAACACGTATCCAAAAGAAATAATTTATTTAACAAAATATATATATATATATAATAATAATAATAATAATAATAAGGAAAATACAATATATAATTGTATTTATAGATATATATTAATAGGATGGTATAAATATCAGATATAAATATTCAGATGATATATATTAGCAATAACCAACAGGTAATTTCAATATGAATAAGTACAGGTATTAATATTCAATACTAATAAACCAGTAATACATGGATTAGATTACTCAGAAAATCCCTTAGGGAAATATACCCAAGTTTACAAGTCTCAACACCTTTTCGTTTCTCTTATTTGGCACTATATGTACACTCTTTGCAGCACAAACTGAGAATTATCAGTGAATAATAAATCCACTTAATTCGCTTACTACTTACCTGATTCGTTGCTTGGGTACGTAGTGGCCTTTAAAATGCAAAATGGCCTCTTCACTCTTCAGTGAGCTAAAATAAGTGTCCATACGCGGTCCCGATTTTTGTCTCGGCTCGCACCAACTCCACTAACATACTGAAGTCCCTCAGGATGCTCTTGGTTCAACACAGCACCAAGGCCACTCAGACTAGCATCAACGTGGAGTACATAAGGCAGGGAGTTATCAGCGAAGGCTAGTACTGGTGCATAGGTTAGGCAGTGTATAATGGCTTTGAAGGCTTCTCCACAGGAGATGTTCCATCGTGCTCCAAAGGGGTCAGTCTCCTTGTAGTAGTTCTTTCCATTCCTCTTTCCGGATCCTTTTACAGGTGGGTAGCCTTTCGTGAGCTCCGTCAAAGGTCTTACTACAGAGGAGTACCCCTTAATGAAACGGCGATAGAAACCGCAAAATCCTAGGAAAGACCGTAGGGATTTCAGGTCTGTAGGTTCTTTCCACTGAGTTACGGCTGACACTTTCCTTGGATCTGGAGCTATTCCTGCAACTGAAACAATATGCCCCACATATTTGACCTGTTGCTGACAAAACTGACACTTGTCGATAGAGACTTTTAACCCCCATTCCCCCAGGCGATCCAGAACCTTCATTAGTCGCTCCTCGTGTTCTTCGAGTGTTCTGCCGAAGACTATAAGGTCATCAAGGTATACGATTACCTGAAGGAGGTGCAATGTTACCTACCACCCTCTCCATGAGCCTCTGAAATGTCGCTGGGGCCCCAGTGATACCTTGTGGCATTTGTTGAAATTGGTAGAACCCCAGAGGACATATGAAGGCAGTCTTTTCTCGGTCCTCAGCAGACATAGCTATTTGATAATAGCTGCTTCGCAGGTCTAGGACTGAAAACCATCGGCTACCAGTCAAACAGTCTAAGGCATCATCAATCCTTGGAGTGACGTATTGATCTGGTATAGTGCGGCTGTTTAAGGTCCGATAATCGATGCACATCCGTACGGCAACATTTTTTTTCCGAGCTATCACAATCGGTGATGCATACGGACTTCGGGTCTCTTGGATGATGCCTGCCACTAGAAGATCTTTAAGGTGGCGTCTTATGTCATCAATGTCAGCTGGGGCAATGCGCCATGGACGTTCTCAGAAGGGGCGAGGATCACTCAGTCTGATCTGGTGAGTGACATCTTTGGCTAAGCCTACATCCCATTCCTCGGTGGAGAACACATTACTCCGCTCCGCTAACTTCAAACGTAATCTCTTCTCCCAGCCAGCAGGTATAGGGGCCTCCCCAAATTTGAATAACTCCGGATTAAGGGGTCCTTTGGATTCTGTAATGTCATGATCCACTGTAACTGTGTCTGTAGGGAATACATGGGCAACTACAGTACCCACTGGAATTGAGAAATCTTTGCTCGTCTCATTGTGAAACAGGACTCTGAAGATATTCACATCCACAGCTGATGAAGGCATTACTACAGGGGAATCAAACTGTCCTTAAGGAAGTGGATCTACAGGGGAGGCTTCAATGAGGAAGATATCTTTCCTCAAGGGTTTGTCAGACTCAACTTTGCATAAGGCATAACGCTCCCCTCGTGATGGGACTTTGAAAGTTCCAGGGCCCTCCCATATCACTTTGCCTTCGGGTCGATCTGCTGCAGAAGTTTGTCCACTTTGAGGTAAAATACGGACTGGGGGTGTCTGAATTCTCAGCGAATGGGCACTGTTTTTTCCACTAGTAGTCCCATTATATGCTGTCAGTCATTGAAAGAAGCTGGCATTGGTTCCAATGATTACTGGGAATTGTTTCGGTCCTTGGGGGTCTGGGCAGACCAAGGCAGGGATGGATATGGTCTCTTCAGCACCAGTGAGAGTTACAGGGAAGGTAACATCCATGACAATGTATCCTTTGTAGGGATGACTGCATGAGCTGAGACCCCAAATGGATAATCCAGCAAGGGGATGGATGGGTACATCAGGTAGGTTTCGGGAATACCAGGAGTCAAAGACAATGGAAACTTGAGACCCACTGTCCCACAAAGCATGGCACGGATGGCCACCAATCTTTACCTCCACGGTCGAGGCTTGCCCAACTAGTCCCTTGGGCAGACCATTTGGCTCATTGCTGTGCACATGACTGTTTTTAGAAAAACAGGCTTGCTCTCCAGACGGGCTGCTGTTGTTTGGATCACTCCTCATTCCTTTTGCTTTCCGTAATGAATGGATTAATTTAGTGATCACCTTGGTGGCATTTTCGGGTGCTTGACACTTTGTAGAGATGTGTCCGTCTTCTCCACACCGGTAGCAAAAGTAATGTTCCATGTTCCTTGAGGGCTTGGATCGATGCTGGACTGAAGCATGTGGTTGGGGTAACTGGGCATGACTAGCTGAACTACTTGAACTGACACTCATTACTGCTAGCTGTTGTTGCAGCTGAAGTACTTGCTTTCTCAAAGACTGAACTTCAGAATCCTTTGTTACTCCTTTGTGATTGGAGGGGCTTGTTTGACATAGCTTGGTTCTGGATTCTAACATCATGGAGGATGCTGGTAGGCTATTCAAGTGGTCACTTTCGAGCTGAGTCCTCAGTTCTTGAATTTCTGCTTTAAGTTCTCGCACAAAAGTTGGACAGTTATTCCCCTCGTCCCGCAAGTGTATGGACTTTGCAGTAGCAGTAAACTTGCGTCTAGTGACTTCAATTTCTTCAGCCTCCCTAATCTCATTCAGCAGGCTCAGAAAAGTTGGTGGGTGTTCTTTTCTCTCCCTTAACCTCGATTGCAAAAGCATCATATCAGATTCGACGGCTCCACAAATCAGTTGTTCCACTCTTGCCTTGTCAACATTGGCGGGAGACAGTCCACTTCTTTGCACAACTTTTGTCAGTGATTTTTCAACCCTTCTCAGGAAATCAGAAAGTGTCTCACCTGGACGCTGTCGAAGAAGCCGAAAAGCGAAATACAAATCCTCTCCGGACTCCGAGGAGCCAAAAGTACATTCCAGAACTTCAAGGTACTGCTGCGAGCTGGCATCAGAACTGGACATACGGACAGCTTTAATGATTTCTAGGGCTGGTCCCTTTAAGCTTTCCACAATTCGTCTCCGTTTCTCTTTCTCTGAGCATTCACATTCAGTTATCATCATCTTAGCTTGCTCCATCCAGTGTTCCATGGTTTCTTCTCCCGTGGGGGTCGCAACAATACAAGAGAAGGTACGTAAACAATGGTAAGCATTGCTATCACTTGGTGCTCTTATGGTTTTCTCTAGGATCTCACCCACTGCACGAATAATTGTCTCAGGGGAACTGGGACTTGCACTCAGGGCAGGAAATAGTACTTGTAGATCTGTCATGGACTTCAACCCTTCATCCCGAAGAAACTGGGAGAGCTTGTCAGCAAATCCTGAGGGAACAGTACATGTTGGGGTTTTTTCAACGCCTGTAATTATCCTCCAGGTCTCATCATCGGTCGGCTTTAGTTCTATAGGGCAGCGTGTGGGGTCTACAGACTCTCTGCATTCACACAGCACAAGTAGGGTATTTGGAGAGGCTCCACATCTTGTGTCTCGAACGCGCACTCTTCCAAAAGCTTTCACACTCTCGGCTACTTCTTCAATGCATGCAATCTCAGTTGATCTGGGTACACTTGTTAGCATCAAGGAGTGAGCAAGGTCAATCCAGACCTCTCTGCACCAGTCAGCAAGTTCACTTTGAGGAGGAGGGTTACTTCTGCGAGACATATTTTCAACAAGAAGTTGTTAAATGCACCAATTGTCTGTTTTCTTCTCAGGGATCAAGGAGTATTGACACGTGTTTATTTTTCTCTTCTGAAAGGTACCAGGGAGGGAAAGAAAAATCCCGGACGAGCCCCCACTTTATGTAGCGCCCCCTGCCCTCCTAGGTGTGTCCTGACCTAAGTTCTAATGGGTGGAGCACCGGGTTCCTTTTATTAGTGTCTCTCGACTATAATTTAAGCCCCCATCTCTGATACCAAGTTTTGAAGAGAATTAATGGTTTCCTAAATAACTAATCTGAAACATGTATCCAAAAGAAATAATTTATTTATCAAACAAAGAAATGTATATAATAATAATAATAATACTAATAATAAGGAAAATACAATATATAATTATATTTATAGATATATATTCATAGGATGGTATAAATATCAGATATAAATATTCAGATGATATATACTAGCAATAACCAATAGGTAATTTCAATATTAATAAGTACAGGTATTAATATTCAATACTGATAAACCAGTAATACATGGATTAGATTACTCAGAAAATCCCTTAGGGAAATATACCCAAGTTTACAAGTCTCAACACCTTTTCGTTTCTCTTATTTGGCACTATATGTACACTCTTTGCAGCACAAACGGAGAATTATCAGTGAATAATAAATCCACTTAATTCGCTTACTACTTAGGGCACTGATATAACACTAGTAATCCCAGTAACACGTTTCAGCGTTTTATGAACTGTAACCGTAAACTTAATATACAGAAAAAAAACAATAGATAAACAGTGGGCCCACTCACACCATAAACACACTCAAACCCAACCCCGATGCAGGCCTGATTCGTTGCTTGGGTACGTAGTGGCCTTTAAAATGCAAAATGGCCTCTTCACTCTTCAGTGAGCTAAAATAAGACCCATAAGCAGTACCTGTAAGTCCATACTCGGTCCCAATTTTCGTCAATCTCGGCTCGCACCAACTCCACTAACAGCCGTCGCTCCCTCGATGCCGGAGGAACACCCAACACTCCCGGTGGCTGGGCGTGCTATCCGGTTGCGGCTGTACAGTCCCTCGTTATCAGAGGACCTGTGTACTCTTCCCACATCGACTGTTTTACTTGAAACAGCACGATGAATAGTATAAAATAAGTCTAACGTTACAATATTTCTAACTGAAATCGCTGTATATTCACACAGGCCTCAACGTCTTTCACTGGAAAACGAATCAAAATAAAACAGGCAAAAACATTTCCTGTGTTCAATCAGACCCTTAACTAAACAAAAGAAGTATGTGAAGAAATATGAAGGCTTAACTCAAGTTTTTTTTGGGTTATTAAAATGGTAGATTTCGATTAGAACGAACCTTTTCGCTCACCTATTCTAATATCGCCTCTCCTCTCGTCTTTTTTTCCTCCAATCTCCGGATAAACCAATCACATCAGACTCACGTATATTGGAGGTGGGCATTAACTAATAAACATCCAATCAAACAGGAATCGATCTAACCTGATAGTGAAATCCACGTTTTTGTTCAAGTACATATCAACCAACCCTTAAAGTTTCACTCATTCTCTTAAAGGGGAAACGCACTTATACAAGCTCTTTGTAGAAGATGCATAGTAAAACATTTAAAAGGACTAATCTTAACAGAATATGGTTATGTTGACTTAATTTCACTAATAACCTATATGGCTATTATAAATCTGATATTATACATGAAAACTTTGCATCAAACTGTTTTATATTTATATAACTCTCCCTGATAAGGGGGTTACATGACAACTAAGGACAATCCCAAATTCATTATCTCAGAAAATTAGAATATTGTGAAAAGGTTCAATATTGAAGACACCTGGTGCCACACTCTATTCAGCTAATTAATTCAAAACACCTGCAAAGCCTTTAAATGGTCTCTCAGTCTAGTTCTGTAGGCTACACAATCATCGGGAAGAGTGCTGACTTGACAGTTGTCCAAAAGACAACCATTGAAACCTTGCACAAGAAGGGCAAGACAAAAAAGGTCATTGCAAAAGAGGCTGGCTGTTCACAGAGCTCTGTGTCCAAGCACATTACCAGACAGGCGAAGGGAAGGAAAAGATGTGGTAGAAAAAAGTGAACAAGCAATAGGGATAACCGCACCCTGGAGAGGATTATGAAACAAAACCCATTAAAAAATCTGGGGGAGATTCACAAAGAGTGGACTGCAGTTGGTGTCAGTGCTTCAAGAATGCAAGACATGGGTTTCAGCTGTCGCATTCCTTGTGTCTAGCCACTCTTGAACAACAGACAGCGTCAGAAGCGTCTCGCTGCTGCTGAGTGGTCCAAAGTTATGTTCTCTGATGAAAGTAAATTTTGCATTTCCTTTGGAAATCAGGGTCCCAGAGTCTGGAGGAAGAGAGGAGAAGCACACAATCCACATTGCTTGAGGTCCAGTGTAAAGTTTCCACAGTCAGTGATGGTTTGCGGTGCCATGTCATCTGCTGCTGTTGGTCCACTGTGTTTTCTGAGGTCCAAGGTCAACACAGCCGTATACCAGGAGTTTTAGAGCACTTAATGCTTCCTGCTGCTGACCAACTTTATGGAGATGCAGATTTCATTTTCCAACAGGACTTGGCACCTGCACACAGTGTCAAAGCTTCCAGTACCTGGTTTAAGGATCATGGTATCACTGTTCTTAATTGGCCAGCAAACTTGCCTGATCTTAACCCCATAATAAATCTATGGGGTATTGTGAAGAGGAAGATGTGATATGCCAGACCCAAGAATGCAGAAGAGCTGAAGGCCACTATCAGAGAAACCTGGGCTCATATAACACCTGAGCAGTGCCACAGACTGATCGACTCCATGCCACGCCGCATTGCTGCAGTAATTCAGGCAAAAAGAGCCCCAACTAAGTATTGAGGGCTGTACATGCTCATACTTCTTAGTTGGCGAAGATTTCTAAAAAGCCTTTCTTTTTATTGGTCTTAAGTTATATTCTAATTTTCTGAGATACTGAATTTGGGATTTTCCTTAGTTGTCAGTTATATTAATCAAAATTAAAAGAAATAAACATTTTAAATATATCAGTCTGTGTGTAATGAATGAATATAATATACAAGTTTCACTATTTGAATGGAATTAGTGAAATAAATCAACTTTTGATGATATTCTAATTATATGACCTATATATAGACTGGTAGTTTAACATGATTTTGGTATGTTAATTAAACTTTCCCATGTATAAACAGACAGTGCATGTGTCTGTACTCACCTCTGCACTTTCTCATTGGCCTCCCTCTCTCTCTCCTGGGTCAGACATAGTTGGGTCTGAGCGCTCTGAAATTCTGATGTCAGCTGCTGAAGACGGTGCAGCAGTGGCTGAATCTGGCTCTGGCTCTGGCTTGAGGTGGCAGGACTGTCCAGCCTGGTCATATCAGGCTGATGTTGCAACACACTGAAAACACAAAAACAGTTTTGATCCCTAAGTGTAATTAGTGTAAGAGTGATTCATGAATTGGCATAGGCGTCGATTTCGGGGGGGACGCTTTTCTGTTCATTAAAACTGCAACAACTGTAACATTGGGATACGTTCTAGGTTGGGGGAGGGGGAGTCATCGTGTCACTGTTATTATTTTCTCTATATGACTATCGTGCTTCTTTTTTTTAAAGAATGTTTTGCAAATGAGTTGACAGTTTGGAATGGACAGTGAACGAGCGGGAACGAGGCTACCTAGTCTTTGCTGGGATTGGCCAGAATTTATGGCGAATGTATCATAGACGAGCAAGTCATTTAGCCTTCATACAATTTCACAAGGTTGCATCCTAGTGCCATGGACTATAACATATCAAAGTGATAACCTGTAGAACAAATGGATGTTGTTGTACACACAGCATGGGTCTGCAGACCATTGACACAAAGGTAAGACGCGATAACTTATGTTTATTAAGATTTGCTGGTATTATGGCTAGGTCTTGTGCATTTGCACACAAGGGATCGGCTGTTTTAATTCTTCTCTTGCAATTAATGTTACGTTAGACTTCCTTAGCCACCAACTTAATTAGCTAGTTACGGTTTGCGTTCATACAGCAAGTATTGGGGGAGATGATTGTTGAGTAGTCAGTATCTTGTTTAATTATTGCTTGAATCTATTGCTGAATTCTGAAATAGTTGTGATGATGATGATGATGAGGAATGGATCAAGTTTTAGTCAAAATGCCTGATGTAGATTGGATGGATGCATGTTGTTGTGAATTGAGAGCAGTCAGATCATGGTGTGATAGTCAATAGTGTTCATGTGCTACACATATTTTTGCTTTTTCAATCTTGATAAAATTTGTAGTGCTTAAGTTGTGTTGTGTGTAGATATGGTAAATTGTACTGGGAATTAAATCAAATTATTACATGGCTTGGTTGAATTCCACTGTAGAATGAAGTCTGTTATTTCTTGATAATAACACCGTTGCCATGAAAAACTGAGCGTTGCTATGGACGCGGCAGGATTCTAATCGTAGAGACGGAACTATTTTCTTTAGCGGAAGCAATACAATCATGTTTAAATCAATAAACTCATTTTTAAATCAATATTTTGTGTCAAATTATTGATTTATTTGGTGGGTAGCCATGTAATAAGCGGGATAATGTAGAGCGAGGCCCGATTTTGGGTTAGATTTTTTTCCCCGTTTTCAGTGGTTATAACAAAGGAACATGAAAGAGAAATTTGGTAATCATTGTTTAGGTACATTAAACCACGTCATGGCCATGTCATATTGTCAACATGGTACTTATATGATGATATGAAGCAGATTAGTGGGTCATATATCATATGTCTAATGCTTTGTACGGCTTTCTTCTTCATAAAACGAGTCGGACATCATCACATTTTTGTATACATTTTTATTTATTTACATTAATAAGATACAGGACGTCTTTCAAAACATGACCTGCGCGAAAGAGAAAAAAAAAATGCATCATTGTACCTAGCACTTCTGAAAATGCACTTCTGAATGCGTCTCTGTCCTCACCACATTTCAAACCAAACTGACGCCCATGTGAATTGGCCATGTTCACTTGGCTGCTTATAAGAAGTGCTACCAAATCTTAAGTCAGTATTCAAAAAATATAACTACTACTTGTTTATTTTTTAATAATTGCATTTTTGCTTCAATAAAATATAAAATGGCTACTATTATAATACTTTTAACCATCAAGAGTTTACCACATTTAAACTCATTCAGCAGAATTCTGCATATTTTCCACTTTATTAAATACAAAATGTGAAATAAAGTGAAATATAATGTGAATAAGTGCAAAGATTATGCATGGGCCAAGTTTTGCATTTAAAAAACAAAAAACCTGTCATTTCAACTACTTTAAAATCTAGATTTTATCAACAAAACCGATACTCTAAAAAGTGGTTAACTGCATTTGCTAACTATTAGAGCTATATCTACCTGACTTAACCCCTAAAAATCTGCTTTATTTTGGTGAAAATGATCAGGTATTCAGGTTGATTCAGCGATATTAACTTGACCAGTTTTAGATTTTTAGGTTACCATGTTTTCAGTCTGTTCTAACAAATGCAGTAGGCAACATAGATTAAGTGATTGCTTATGAATTAAAAAAATATTAACTAATATGAACTCTACTGAATTTGTAAGTGCACCTATTTCCAAGTAATATCAATTTCAATGCATATAAAAACTACACAACTACATATCTTTGTTATTCATCTCACACTTCAACAGATCCTGAGGAAAGACAATCATCAAAATTACAAGAAATATATAACGGCTGACTGACGGAGTAGCATCAGGGCAGGCTCATGTTTCATAAACCAGGAGAAAAGCCAATGGTTAAATTTCTTACACAAACATGAAACTTGACCCAGAAACAGTGAGAGCATGCTTGCAGTTTACCTGGAGGTGGGAATCATAACTCTATATCAACAGACACATCTGATATTCAAATGGAATGTCAGTACAAGAAACAATATCTGGGGCTAATAATTCTTCAGAATGTCAGCGGAATACATTAGCGCTCTGACGGCGCTGCATCCAACTCGAGGTGAAATCAGACAGGTGTTGTTCAACAAGGAGTGAGATAACGAGGGTCAAGATAAAAACGAAAGGGTAGGGGCGACGATTAGAGATACATATCAGTCTAACCAACTGTACAACTACAGCCAAAAGCTCCTATGAGGTACTCGTCATAAATTGAAATGCTGCTAACTGTCACAAAAAAACAAATCAACTTCTTGAGAAAACAGACGTTTTAAACAATAAACATTTCTAATGAAAACATGATGCAGCTTTCCTGTGCAAAACAAAGCCACCCAAAATGCTGAAGTGTTTCCAAGGCATTCCTGTATTTGATATGGCATTTAAAGTTCAAGTAATTGCGCTCATAAAATACCCGTGCCAATGTGCAAAGATGGTTGTGTGCTTTCAGAGCTGCATGCAGCAGTCAAACAATTGCCTCTGTGATGAATAAAAAATGCTAACTGGTAACAGATAACTCCATTGATTTTAACATAAAAGCGGGTGCAACCATTTGTAACTAGAAATTGCGAAGCTCCTGGTTTGATTAACTTTGAAAGCGACTTCAGTGATATTGTTCCTCTGTGCCATTATCATTATATTTGTGGCGTGAACTCTTCTTTTCTTTTAAATGTAGAAACTATCATTTTGAGGTTTCATTTGCTCCCAAATTATATTAAAAAACTGTCCATTATAGTGCTTTATTGCAAATTAGTATTTTTTATCATAATATTTGAATTTATTATCAAAGTCATGAACAGAGTGGTTTATAGAGCAAACTAAGTTTGACAGGACCTATTATTTTTCTAGTTAATTACCTATAGCTGGTAATAAATCATTAAGTCTCACTAATTTAAAGAAATAGCTTTCTCTTTCTTCCAAAATAAGGTGGATAGACTTCATTGGTTGCTGTGTGGTTACATACTGTACAACTAATAGATTTTATTACCCGTTTCATCGTCTGTCAAACAAAAAGTAATTTTGTCTCCCCTTAAAAATATAACTTATAACTAAAATATAACTAAATATAGCCGCAATATAACTTTCTATGTTAAAAGGTGGTTAAAAAGCTGTCAACAAACTGCAGAGGACTTATGTGCTTTAATATGACACAAAGAGCATGGAGATGTCAATGTCAGGCCTAAATAATGATAACACCTGCTCCCCTTTTTATTCAAGCAGAAACTAGATGAATGGCTGTAATAACACACACACAGGTACACAATGCACACCTGCGACCACAGACGTACAGCAAACCTCAGCGCTATTAAGTGGGCAGTCATATTAGCCAGGGAAACAATGCATTTAGTACAATGCCACGATTAGCTGTCAATACAAAACGTCTGTCTGGCTCACATGCCTGCATGTGTCTTTAGTGACAGAGACATCAAGATTCATTGGCAGCAGCTTTTGTCTTATGTGCCTGTGTGTTGTTGCCCTAAAGTCATATCACTCATTCAGTCTTGCTAATTAGTTCCAGGAAGGTTTCCATGTCAGGTTTTTCTTTTATTTTTTAAGGCAGGAGGTAATCAATTCTGATGCGATATTGATGGTAGAGAAAGTGATGTAAATTTGTGTGCTTTGTTTAATTAAATGCAAACATATTGGGTACAAAGGTCCAATGACAGTGACAAACAAGGGCAGAGAAGCATTGCCACACTAGGGATTATCTTATCTAAGTCATCTCACCCTCTCTCAGACACAACTGGTCAATCCTGATCCCCGCTTTATGAGAATGATTATAGTAGGTTATATGACGTTCCTGTCCCGCTCAGAGGAATCGAGATGCCAGTAAGAGGGAGCTCCATAAACAGGCATATAAACACAACCTTTCTAGAACACAGTTCACAGTTTAAATAGAAGCTGTGATGAATGTGTGAAATTATAGGTGATTATACCAAACTCTTAAAAATAAAGGTTCACAAGGAACCTTTCAGTGAACTGTTCACCTTTTGTGCAATGGAAAGATTGGATGGATGTTAAAGGTTCTTAATGGAACCACAGTAACAATTAAGAACCATTATTTTAAAGTGCACACATATAAGAATAACATTTTCTTGAAAATTGAAAGGCCAGCAGGCCATCCAAGATGTAGATGAGTTTTTCTCTTCAGAATTTTAAAATTTAAATTCTAAATTTAGCATGATATATCACTTGCTCACCAAAGAATCCTCTACTACAGTGAATGGGTGCCGTCTGAATGAGAGTCCAAACAGCTGATTAATCACAATAATCCAAACGACTCCAGGCATCAATTAAAATGAAAAGTGAAAAGCTGCATTTTTTTCACAAACAAATCCATGATTAAGGTGTTTTACCTTTACAGACACTTTTGGTTTTTGGAGTCCATAATCCATAATAACGCTTCCTCTAGTTAAAAAGTCCATCCCCTGTTGTCCTCTCACATCAAAATCCATCAACATATTTGTTAAGAACCATTTTGGACTCTTTTTGCATGTAAAATTGTTTCTTGATCTGTACATATCTCTCTCCTGATTCAGAAGAGACTAATTTTTCACTGGAGAAAATAAGAGGACTCACATTTTATTTAGATGACATGGTTTGAAGTAAAAGTGCCCCTATTATGCCATTTTGAATACTGCCTTTCATTCAATGTGCAATGTAGCTGAATGTGTATACAAACAACCTGCAAAGCCAAAAGTGCACGATAAATCGTTATTGTCTCCCAAAAGAAAGAATCCACTCTGAAAAGCATGAACAAATCATTACTAATTCAAAACCCACTTCTGTAACGGCTACACATCATGGGGTAACACATTTGCATAATGTTCGTCTATGTTCCACGTTGGCCGCCCACAAACACGTAATTTTACTGACGACTGCTTCTCTAATCTCTGGGAGTACAACGTGTGTTTCACAAAATGCTTGCTCTTGAAAGATGGCTCTGTACCCAGTCTATTTGTACTTGCTGGCTCCGCTGAATCACAACCTGTAAGTATGATAAATAATAGATGTTTAGATTTTCTATCGAACATTCAAAATATGGAACAGTTACAATGGGCGTATGGTTTCCAACACGCGCTGTACACGGCAGACCAATCACAACAGACTGGGCCACTTGACCAATCAGAGCAGAGTAGGCTTATAGAAAAGAGAGACTGAATCTTACAACTGCTTTGAACAATTTGTTTGAGAATCACTCGAAAATGAGGTGATATTAAATGCATATGTTGAGAAAACAAAAGCGTTTTTTGACCTTGCATGCATGTAATCTCCCAAAACAATATTAGGAACCTTAAAAATGGCATGACAGGGGCCCTTTAAAAGACCTACTAATGAATGTATTTACTACAAACAGCTTTTCACAAAACATTAATTGATGAACTGGAGTGGTGTGGATTATTATGATGTTTTTATCAGACTCTCATTCTGACGGCACCCATTCACTGCAGAGGATCCATATCTGAGCAAATGACGTAATGCTAAATTTATTCTGATGAAGAAACAAATGCATAAAAATCTTGGATGGCCTGTGGGAGAGTAAATGATCAGCAAATTAAAATTTTCGGGTGAACTATTCCTTTAAGTATGAGCAACAGTAACAGCGACAGTGAAACCCACTAATAAAATAAATACTAATAGCTCCCCTTGTACATTTAAAATTTCTATTCACTGCATTCAACCAAACATATGCTACTTGTTAAAACAGTGTTTGTTAGTCTAGTTATAAAGGTTGCCAGACAGCCGACCTGAGGACTCTGTTAAACTTTAACCAAAACTGTAAGATACCTGATCACAGGGGTGGGATCCCAACGAACCTGCCCTCTAACTCTACAGGCCAGTTAAACATTAACACCACCACAAAATGCTATCAGATGGGAAATGTAAAATAACCTTTTCATAGAGACCATATATCTACAGGCAAAAAAAGTACATAGAGACCGCCGACAAAGCAGAGACAGACATTCTACTGACAGGTGTCTATAGCAACCTGATGTGGATATAAACTAACTACGGACCACGTCCCACTGCAAGCATTGCTTGCACCAATCACTCATGCTGACAGCTGCTGATAAAGGCCATGGTTGTTCCAATATGTCTCGTTCCCTCAATAGAACACAGAAATAAGAGAACACACCCATTGGTGAACACAAACACCAAAGTTGTGATCACTCATTCATGAAAAAAAAGAGAATTTCTTGTGCTGAGCCTGAGCAGGAACACTGCTGTGCATTTGGATAAAGCAGCCACTGCTTGCTGGGAGGGGTTCCATGCAATCTACAAAATGTATTTTGCTGCACAGAACGGCGAACACGACTAATGCAGCGGCTGCAGTTTGCTCTGTTTTGGGGATAAAGTCTGTTAATGCCACAGGCGTTATAAATATCACATAAATTCAAAGTTTCCATCTAGCAATGTGGCATAACTACTGGTGTTATCAACATCCAAGGATTTCTGAGAATAAGTAATTTCAGCTCAATCGGTGGGGGTTTGAACGAAAGGGGGAAAACACAAGAAAATGGAAATAAATGCCACTGATGATCAGTTCGCTGAGAGATGAATGATTAGAAATCTTTACAGAGATCAGACAACTTGCTACTGTGTTACCTCATATACAAAGTTAATAATAAACATAAATATCAAACACCAAAATGAGAGAGGGACTGTGCAAAATAGTGTGGTTCAAATCGGTTTATAGATGCATGTATATATCACATTAAACTGATCAAAAATTACAGTAAAGACATTTATAATGTTATAAAAAAATTATATTTAAAATAAACACACACACACACACACACACACACATATATATATATATATATATATATATTTGTGTGTGTGTGTGTGTGTGTGTGTGTGTGTGTGTTTGTGTGTGTGTGTGTGTGTGTGTGCATGGTTTTGTGACATATCAGGACACAACTCTGTATAATGACATGGGTATGACACAGGTATTACAAGGAGAGGGTGACTTTTTCAACATTTTTCAAAACGCTTATAAACCATACAGAATGAGTTTTTTTAAGAAAGTAAAAATGCACAAAGTTTCTTGTGAGGGTTAGGGTTAGGTGTAGGGTTGGTGTAGGGCCATAGAATATACAGTTTGTACAGTATAAAAACCATTACGCCTATGGGATGAACCCACTTTTCACAAAAACAAACATGTGTGTGTGTTTATTGTAGTTTATATATAGATATATACATTATAATAAATATGCAATAAATATTTAAAAATATAGAAAATCATAAATATATATTATAAAATATTATAATAAACTATATAAGTCATTTATATGCTAATTTTAATAATACGATGTAATACATATTAGCATTATCATATTAACAATAAAAATTCATGCTAATATTAATGCTAATCCATAGATGTTTAAGGTTTATTGATTTTTTTCAAACTTCAAATATTAGTGATATTATGAAATGTGTTGATGATTTATTTGATGAACATGTCAGGGCAGGTTTTATTATGCTTACAGCTCAGTTAAGGACCATTCAGACCAGTGGGTCAGATTTAAAACTGGGCTCTTTGGCTTGTGGTGGAGTGCAAGAGTATTGGAAAAAGAGAGCTCATGTATATGTACGTTGTATCTGCTAATGACTATCGAGCTGCAAGTGTTGACAGGTCGAGCTGTTTATATGTGTGATAATGAGTGATCACTGGGGAGTTGGATCACATGGGGACCGGTGGTGTTAATACACGTCTATCCAGCGCTGCCTCCCTCCTGGCTGACCCTCAAACAAATCACCTTAAACTCACAGTCTAACCTCTCCTTCACCAGCCAGCCAATGATAACCCATTAAAACAACCCACCCCAAGTGAACAAAATTGCCTAAGTGTTTCTCTTTATCAACAGGGAACGTGTGTACACTGCACTATTCTGAGCCAGTTCTATCAGAGGTTCATGCCGCAGACATTTTTTTCTACCACCTCATTCTCTCTCTCATCTGTTCGCTGCCCTTTCATGTGACACAGACTGTCTGTTATCCTAAAAGACACAATGGAGGTGGTCGGGCAATCCTGAGAGCAAACACACGCAGCCATACTCTGGCCTTTGTTGGGCCTGGAGGATTCTCCTTTTAAAGGTTCAGCGCTGCAGTCACATTGGCAGGGGCTGGGGACCAGCGCTGGTCACCCTGACGAACACACAATGCAGATTGTCTGAGGAAATACAATGTGTTCCTCCTCCTCCTCCTGCTGGGGCAGACAGAAAAGACTACAAGAGAGAGAACTCTCTTCTCAGATTAAGTGAGTTGGTTAACACCCAAAGAGGTTTACATGGTTTTTTGAAGATTAAAAAGTTCTTTAGAACATACAAAATTTCTTCAGATAAGTGTGTTATTTTCTTGAATAGGTCTTAATGGACCCTAAAAGGAGTTTGGTAGCACGTTAAAATATGGTTCATTTTATTAATTTATTAAGTTACTGGATTAGATTCCATAAACTAGCAGTGAACAATACTTAATAAACAAGATTTGTTCACAAAAATTATATTTTATTCAGCAAGGATGCATTAAATTTATAAGTAGCAGTGAAAACCCTTATTACATTAAATAAATAATAAATATAAATAAATTAAATCGAATTACAATAAATTATATTTTTTTAAAATCAAGGTTTCCACAGAAATATTAAGCAACACAATTGTTTTCAATTTTTATAATAATCAGAAATGTTTTTTAGAGCAGCAAATCAGCGTATTAGATTTTTGAAGGATCATGTGACAATGAAAGGTTGGATTAATAATGCTGAAAATTCAGCTTTGCTGTCAGAAAAATTTTATTTTAAAATTTATTCAAATAGAAAAAAATTAATTCACAATATTACTTTTTTTTTTTATCAAATAAATTCGCCTCGGTGAGAATAAACATTAAAACATCTTAACAACTTCAAAACTTGGAACAGTAGTGTAATATTTTTCATTGTTAATTTATATTTGTCCATAAAACATTGACTAATGTTAAATGTATCCAACTTAAAATGTTAAAAATGTACAAATTAACATTAATGTAGATGAATAAATGCTGTTAAAAAAATTATAATAATAAAAAAAAAATGGTCAAAAAATACCTACTGAGTAAAATGAACCTTATTGCAAAGTGTCACCAAAAGATCTCCTTTGGCATGATTGGGTGGTAAAACCCTTTTGGAGCGAAACACAAACACGCAATCATGCACAACGAGATGCGGAAGAGATCTAATAAGATGTGATGAATGCAAATGGAAAGTCCTTGATACACACGGATGTACGTCTATGTGAAGCCGGATGAATCTCACTTAACCAGCACGACCAGTTTATGAGCCAAATATATTCACTCCATATCATCTATCAAAGCAGCCCTCACTGACAGATAAACCCCAAGTAAAGCAAACAAGGCCTCTGGCTGGAAGACAGGAACCGGGGAGGGATGGTCTGCGGTAGTCCATCACGGCCACTGGGAACGCTTTGGTTTGGTTATTTAAGACCCTGACTATCATTTTGAATAAAACCTTAAATAAGCACAGAGTTCAACTCGCAGGCCAAAACAATCAGATGTTAGGTGCTGAAACGTTTGCAGTTGGTGCCTCTGGAGGCTTTTTTGTGCTGAGAATCCGTGCGTGGACAGACAGCGTCTGCAGGAGACGTGGCTCGAGATCACAACTTCACATACGCTCCAATCCTTTTGAGATCATGAGTTTGCAGTCATCTGATGACTCAATGCACTTAAGTCAAGTGATTTATTTTTCTCTGGGCAAAGCAAACAAAACATATAAAAGCCAGATTCAGTGTTCATAATCTGTTATAAAGCTGGACGATGATGACTTAAACTTTCTGCTTTCGGCTTCAATCAGAAACAGTAATGAAATGAGGTGAAATGAGTCACATGTAATGAGTGTCTTTTTTAATTATAAAAAGTTTTGTGATAACCACCTCATTAACAACTATTCTACTGCTACTGGCTGTCAAACACATGCCCACAAGGAGCTAAACAAGAAAAAAAAAGTTTATACTGTTTAATAACGTACATACACTTTACAAAGAATAGGTTTGTAAAAGAACCATTTTGGGTTCCCCAAAGAACCTTTCTCCTAATTCCTGCATATAACACCAACACATTATCCACCACCTGAATTATTAAAATTCTCCAGAACAACTTGCCCTGCTCCTTTGTTTATTTGCAAGTTCACTAAGGCATGTCACAGCAGGTTCATGCTCTGCCACAACTCAAACAAACTAAAATGTATTAAGTGAGTGGTTTAAGGAGTTACTGTGAAGTGTAAGGTGAGGTGGTTCACCTGCGTAAGGTTTGCAGCTCCTCTTTCAGAGTGTGACTGTGCAGCAGGGCCTTCTCTCTTTCTCTCTGAGCTTCCTGAAGCTCCTCCTCAAGCTGTAGAGATTGGAGAAATGCATGTCAGCTCATATCGAGCTCTGTTACAACACACTGTTCATGTATGGACAGAACTAAACTTTAGGGACCACAAAGAGTTGTAGTACATGAAGAGAACAGTTTAAATGAATACATTATATTGGTAATTTACTTTGTTGTCTCTTAACTAAACCTACAAATAAATCCATGAGGAGAATTAGAGCACGGTAAATGAGTTTACCAATAGCAAAAGCAAAAGAAAAGGAAAAATGCAAATAAATAATACATAAATAAAAACGTATGAAATCAATACATAATATTTAATAATTGATATCTATTTTATTGTTTCCTGACTAAAGAAATACAAGAAAGAAGAAAAAAAGTGCTCAAATTAATACATGCTATTTATGCAAATAAATTCAAATAAATGTGAAATTTTGCATGCACTGTGCTTTCATCAGTAGGTGAATGTGAATCTGAGAAGTTAGCAAGCTCAATTTCACACATAATGCCTCTGAAGTGCCTGTTTCTCTTACTGTCACGAAGTGCAATCAAATATTAAATAACATCATTTCATATTTATTGGCTCATTTCATTGTTTTCTCTACTTCAGATCAGGCAGAACTTAACTTTTCTTTATCGCCAATGTCAGACAGATAACCATCTGAACTCCAACTGAACTTCATTCATTGGTTCGTGTGCACACAAGGAGAAACTCACTCTGAGGGGGATCTAATTTACTCTACTGTCACCTGCTTAGCAGCGGTGTGTCGTGAGACAGAGGGATCCCTGGGCCGGTGGGTGCGGGGAAGGCCGGGTAAACACTGTCCCCTACCTCTCAGTGCCTAAACCTGCGGCACAATAAAGCCCTGCTAATGACCAGCCGTTGAAACAGATGTATTGATGGACTCATCCTATCAACAGCTGGGCGAGGAGACAGACACAATGCAGACTGTCTAAACAAACATGACAACCTGTGCTACTGTAAAAAGGCCTGCAATTTCCCCCCCGTGAGAGACAGAGAGAGGACAAAGACAGGGAAAGTTGAGAAGACAAACAGAGAAGAGGGGGGTTAAAAGAGACATGTCCGTTTTTTGTTAAAGAAATAGTTTCCCCAAAAATGAATATTCTGTCATTTACTGACCTCCATGTTATTCCACACCTGTGTGTCCAGAGGAGCACTAAAGGAGACATTTTCAAGCTTCAGACAAGGCAAATAAGCACTTAAAGTTTGCGAGTGCTATATTCCAAATCTTCAGAAGTCATATGATATCTTTGAGTAGAATTGCAAATGAAATTAGAGAGTGGAAAAGAAAGATTTTAGGCAAATACTGAGGTAAACTGGTCTGTTTTTCATACAAAGTTATCCTATAGAAAGCATGAGACATGTGAACTAGACTCTATGAAAAGTCTTTAAAAAATATGTCCCAAAGTACTTTTAATATGAAGAAATGTTCCGTAATGATTTTTTTCCCAGGTGTTTTACCCCATATTTTGAAAGACACATTGCATTGTGCAGTGTTTTAGAATTAGAATGATTATTCAAATTTTATAGTCATAGTTAGCAATATAATTATCATCTTTGGTGTCAATTGGCTTTTAAATGTACTTTTTTTGTGCTTTTTATCACAAAAACAGCAGCTCAGAGATTCACATCAAAGTTTGTCCTTTTGCGTTCCTCACAATAAAGAAAGTCATACAGGTTGGGAATGACATGATGGTAAATAATGACAATAAGTATTTCTTTGTTGAACGATTCCTTCAAAAATGAATGCAAGACTTGGATTTATCATAAGCGCTGGAGATAAATGACTCTTTGGTAACTTTTTCTATACCGTAGGGTTTGTAGAATTGAGGTGTGTCATTGATAGGCTTGGAATTTCAACAGTTTTCTTCAGAAACACATGAATGGTGTCTGTGCCTTATCTTCAGGGTGTATCATAAACTGCGATAAACCTTGAAAGCTTTCATCCTAAAGGATGCATTGTCTGAAAAACACATTCAGTATGACACCTGTTTGATATTAAGCAGTATCTTATTAAGAGACACTGAATGGGAGTTTCTTTTTCACTAAAATCAAGTGGAGCACAATAGCCAAAATCAGCAATGCTTCACAAAAATGTTACTTGCAGACATGCAACATGCCCAGCTAACAAATAAAAGTATTTTAATAATGTTTTGCTAATGATCCCATTAAGTTATGAAAACATTATTTCTGAATGTTCTGTGAGCATTTAAAATGTCCAGTTTTTGAAGTGTATTTTTCTTGGTTAGGTAAATGTAAGAATAAAACATAAAGGGAATGTTCGACTGCATATCTGCATATCTGATAAATTAAATAACAATCACTTAAAATGTTCCAGAATTTTTTTTCCAAGAATGATACAGAAGTAGTTTTTAACAAAATGTGTTCTAAGAATGTTTTGATAACGTTCCTATTAAGTTACAAAAACATTATTTTAAATGTTCTCTAAAAATTTTAAACATCCAGTTTTTTAAATGTTAACATTTTTTTAGACAAACTAAAATAACTTACAATTAAAATGTTTCAGAAAAACATTCCATGAATAAAGCATGTTTTTAAATGTGTTCAGAGGACGTTTTCTAACGTTCTCAATAAGTCATGAAAACTTTATTTCTGAATATTCGCTGAACATTTAAAATTACCAGTTTTTTATGATTTAAAACATTTCTTTTCACTTAATGTTTAGTTAGAGAAAACATTAAGAGAACCTTCAATTTTATAATTCTGCAAACATTATAGGAATATTGCTTCTGAATGTATTCTGAATCTGAACCATCTGAAAGTAGTAAGTAGCAACAGTTAAAAAATGTTAGACGCACTAATAATTAAAATGTTTAAGAAAAAACATTGCATTAACACTGCATAAATAGAGTTTTTGTGCTAACGTTTTGACAGTGTTATTAAAAATCAGATCAATGTTCAACTTTAAATCAATGTTCTATTACCGTTTCTGGAAGATTAATAGTTCATAACTTTGAGAGAACCATTATACACCTCCGATGCAGCCTGTGATTAAAAACCTTCAACTGCAGGCTAAAGACACAAATGCAAACGCAATCTTTGCATGCTATAGATAAGTCTGTGTGCTTTTGTACCACAGTGCATGACTGTAATGGAAACAGGCCTATGACTCAAACTCTCGTTTAAATCCCTGAAACACTTTTGCCCACAAGCACATGCAGCTTCCACTGTTGCAGGCCCAATCATTCTAATTACTGGAGTGCAGGTCTTGCAAGTCAAAGAGAACATCAAAAAGCCTCAAACCTCTAAAGTCAATATGTACTTTTCTCCAACAGGGAGGGGAGCTCGACTTCAAAGCACAATTCTTTTAATCTTATGTATTTTATCAGCATTCATTACAATATTATCCAAATTAGGTTCCCATAGTAACGTGCTAACCTGTAGAGATTAAGCCCTGCAAAGGAGGGTCGCAGCCTTGACCTTTACACGCGAGCGTTTGGTGGGGCAGAGGTGGGCTGGTCGTGGCCTTTCTGACCCAGTGGGGAGAGGAGGATGTGATGGAGGTTATCAGCGGTGTCACAGTCCGCTCTGTCGCTCTGACTGGAGCTCATTTAATGCTGCACGGCCCGAATCAAGTCAGAGGTCACCGAACGCTGCCACTTATAAGCGGTATGCAAAATATTAGATGGTACATATCATGAAAAAAAATATTTTTCTTGCTGAAAATAAATAAAGAGTTGTAAGCACATCATTCATTAATAAAAACTAAGGTGCAAACACGTGTTAAATCATCATGGTTATGACATCACAGCAATAACCACATTAATAACATACGACCACCCACATTTACATAGCAAATACTCAGTATTCAGCACATTGGGCTGCACTGACAAACAACAGTGTGAACTAAACCACTATGCAAAATTAGTAAACCATAAAATGGATAATTTCATATTTAGGAGTCTTAGAGGCACACTGAAAGAAATAGGCTTTGAAATAGTTTTCACTTATTACAAAGAAATGGCAAGTAACACACTGACTTAAACATGAGAATTTCAATGTTTCCTGAAACACGCTCCAATAATCTTTTACTACAAAAGTACTTATTTTTTTCTTTTTACAGTGTAAAAAATGGAATTGACTTAATTGTATGAATGTTCACGTTTGCAATGTACTCAAATAATAAAAAATAACTGCACTTTAGATAATATATTAATCTACTTGAGTGTACTTGAAAATAACGTCTCGGTTACGTATGTAACCCTCGTTCCCTGATGGAGGGAACGGAGACGTTATGTCGAACGACATATGGGGTCTCACTTGGGTGGCCAATCATCTCTGAATTTAAGAGAAAACGCCAATGAAAATTGGCTAGTGGATTAACACACCTGAGCCACTCCCTGTGCCACGGGTATAAATAGGGCGACAGGTGCATCCACTCATTAGGTTTTACGCTGAGGAGCCGAGAACGTGTCCCGGCAACAGCGAACGGTTCAAGGTTGTGGCATGGGGACATAACGTCTCCGTTCCCTCCATCAGGGAACGAGGGTTACGTACGTAACCGAGACGTTCCCTATCTGTCGGTCACTACGAGTTATGTCGAACGACATATGGGGTCCTATGGAAAACGCCACAACCTGAACACCGTCACAACCCTGTGGCGCTGCAATTGTCGACAAGCCCTGGTGTGCCACAAAAGCTACGCTTAAGGTCGTAACCTTCCCAAAGCCCCAGCGCAAATTCACTGACCTTGGTACCGAAGGGGCCAAAGGGTGAGTACATCGCTGCTGGAGAAGGCCATGCTGCTGTTCCGCCCACATAAAGTTAATGGAAGGGATTTCAACCTTCAGAGAAAGATTGCTTCAAATCTTCCCTATTTGTTCTTTCAGCTGGCAAGACAATGGGGAAGCGAGCCTAGGAAAAGGTCGCTACGGAGACCACATCCTACCCGTAGGGAGGTGACATGTGGATATACCGATATGGACTGACCCAGGGGGCAATACTACATATGGAAGGGGTCTCTGAGGCAGGTCCTACATTGGAGTAGGGATGGAATGGCTGCCGGAAGAGACTGACAGAACGGGTCTGCCAAGGGAAGACACGGGTTTGCCAAGAGGGAAACCTTACCGTGGAAGAATACACATATGGGATTACCCGTAGGGAACCAAGCCATATGTACACCTAGCCCAGTACAGGGGCTGACCGGAACTCCGGGCATGCTAATGCCAGTACTGGGCCTGGCGACAGACTGCTCCGCCAAGTCTGACTGCCGAGGGTGCTGGAAGATGCTCGACCAGGGTACGCCAACCGGGGAACTCTACTGGGAGAAGAAAGGCGCTCACATCCCCGTGTTAGGGGGAATGGCGCAGCAAGCGTGACACCCAGCCAGCCCTTCCCGCCAGCCAGCCCTTCCCGCCAATTACCTGTTACCCAACACACGGAAAGAAACTGGCTCCACACTGAGGTTGTAAAACCTCGCAAAGGTGTTAGGTGTCGCCCAGCCCGCAGCTCGACAGATGTCCGCCAGAGAGGCGCCGTGCGCCAGTGCATAGGAGGAGGCCACACTCCGTGTGGAGTGGGCCCTCACCCCCAGGGGGCACGGCTCGCCTTGGGAATGGTAAGCCAAGGCGATGGCATCCACTATCCAGTGGGCCAACCTCTGCTTAGAGACAGCCTTCCCCTTCTGCTGACCTCCAAAGCAGACCAGGAGCTGCTCAGAGCTTCTGAAGCTCTGGGTGCGGTCCATGTATATGCGAAGCGCTCTTACAGGACACAGCGACGCCAAGGCTGGATCTGCCTCCTCCAGGGGCAGCGCTTGCAGGTTCACCACCTGGTCTCGGAAGGGAGTGGTGGGAACCTTGGGCACGTATCCAGGCCGGGGTCTCAGGACAACATGAGAGTAGGCCGGCCCGAACACAAGGCACTCTTCACTTACCGAAAATGCTTGGAGGTCCCCGACCCTCTTGATGGAAGTGAGCGCGATCAGGAGCGCTGTCTTGAGAGACAGGATCTTAAGCTCGACTGAATCCAGCGGCTCAAAGGGACCCCTCTGAAGTCCCGCCAGGACAATAGAGAGGTCCCAGGAGTGAATCAGGGGTGTCCTAGGAGGATGTAACCTTCTGGCACCCCTCAGGAACCTAACGATCAGGTCATGCCTCCCCAGGGACCGGCCGTCCACTGCATCGTGATGGGCTGCAATGGCAGCCACATACACTTTCAGGGTGGAGGGTGACAGCCCACGCTCCAACCTTTCTTGCAGGAAAGAAAGCACGACTCTGACCGGGCATCTCTGGGGGTCTTCTAGGTGAGAAGAACACCAATTCGTGAACAGACTCCACTTCAGAGCGTAGGCCTGCCTCGTAGAAGGGGCTATAGCCTGAGTGATAGTGTCTACCACTGCTGGGGGCAGATCACTTAGGTCTGCCGCGTCCCATCCAGAAGCCACACGTGGAGGTTCCAGAGATCCGGACGCGGGTGCCAAATGGTGCCAAGCCCCTGAGAGAGAAGGTCTCTCCTCAGGGGGATGCGCCAGGAAGGGGCTGTGACGAGGAGCATGAGTTCCGAAACCCAGGTCCGGGTGGGCCAATAAGGCGCAACCAACAGGACCTGTTCCTCGTCCTCCCTGACCTTGCACAGTGTCTGTGTGAGAAGGCTCACTGGGGGAAACGCATACTTGCGTAAAGCCCGAGGCCAGCTGTGTGCCAGTGCATCTGTGCCCAGGGGGGCCTGGGACAGGGAATAGTACAGCTGGCAGTGGGAGGACTCGTGGAAGCAAACAGGTCTACCTGGGCTTCCCCGAATCGACTCCAGATCAGCTGGACCGTCTGGGGATGGATTCGCCATTCCCCGGGGAAAGTGAGCTGTCGTGAAAGCGCGTCGGCTGCACGATTGAGCTCCCCCGGGATGTGGATAGCGCGCAGCGACTTGAGCCACGTCTGACTCCAGAGGAGGAGATGGCGGGCGAGTTGAGACATGCGACGTGATCGTAGACCGCCCTGTCGGTTGATGTACGAAACAGCCGCAGTGTTGTCCGTGCGGACCAACACGTGCTTGTCCAGCAACAGCAGACGAAACCGTCGTACCGCTCCTGGACCACCAGCGTGGACATCGCCTTCCCGAGGGACCGCGCCGTGACCTTCGTTGCCCGTAAGGCGAAGTCAGTCGCCGTGCGCAGCTCCTGCATCAACCCCGGGTCGGTACCACCCTCGTGCATTGCTTTGAGCGCCTTGGCTTGGTGTACCTGCAGGATAGCCATGGCATGCAGGGCGGAGGCAGCTTGGCCCGCGGCACTGTGAGCCTTGGCAGCGAGCGCGGCCGACAGTTTACAGGCCTTGGACAGGAGACGCGGACGATTCCTCCAAGTGGCGGCGTTTTGTGGGCACAGGTGCACCGCAACCGCTCTCTCCACCTGGGGAACATCCACGTACCCCCTGGCTGCCCCGCCATCGAGGGTGGTGAGGATGGAAGAGGGAGACGAGCGGCTTCTGGCCGTGAAAGGGGCCGTCCACGACTTCGTCACCTCTTCATGCACCTCCGGGAAGAAAGGCACCGGAGCAGAACGAGGTTGTGAGCCGCGTCCCGCGCCGAGAAACCAATCATCCAGCCGCGAGGGCTCGGGACTGGGCGGTGTAGTCACCTCCAGCCCGATACTCACGGCTGCCTGGGCAAGCATGGCCGACAACTCCAAGTCAGATTCGGCAGCAGCAACAACACCCGAGGGGGGCAGCCCCGCCGAATCCTCATCCTCAGAGGTCGATAACCCATCCCCCGATGCAGCGATCAATATCTGATCTTCGGGCGGCGCACCGAAAGACACGCTGGGACCGCCGTGAGACGGCCCATCAGAATCAATCGGCAGATTCACGGGACAGGCGCTGCGGGAGGAGTGAGAGGTCCGTGGGGCGTGGCCCGGCGGAGAAGCTCTCACTGTAACCCTCAGATCTCCCAGAGCGCCAGCCGGCGGTCCTCTGCTCGAGCCAGAGAAACCGGGACGGGTGGCGACAGAGGGGTCTGCTGCACTCCCCTTGAGGAGTGAGAGACGCGATCGCAGCGCTGCCATGTTCATACGCCCACAGTAGACGCATGAATCATCCACGAGCGCAGCCTCAGCGTGTTGGACGCCCAGACACTGCAGACAACGCTCGTGACCGTCCACCGAAGACAGGAAACGACCGCATCCAGAAGGACACGGACGAAACGGCATCTTGAAAAAGACGCGAATCGCCCGTGATTTGCTCTTTTAGAAAACTCTCTTTTAGCCGAAGCGCCCAGGGGAATCGCCGTCACAGGGACACCGCTGTACCGCGCCGTCACACCGACCAGGAACAGCTTCTTTAAAACAAAGATGAATGGCTTTGTAGTGACTGCTCTCATCGACTACTCGGCTCCGAAGCAAAAATCTAATGAGTGGATGCACCTGTCACCCTATTTATACCCGTGGCACGGGGAGTGGCTCAGGTGTGTTAATCCACAAGCCAATTTTCATTGGCGTTTTCTCTTAAATTCAGAGATGATTGGCCTCCCAAGTGAGACCCCATATGTCGTTCGACATAACTCGTAGTGACCGACAGATAGGGAACCAAGTTGCTGCTTCATCATTAAAAATTTGAAATTACAAATATACTTAAATGCATGACATATTGTACAAGTTCTAATAGAAATGACAGCAGAAATGAAAGTATATTTTAATTTACCATAAATACTTGTCAGCACATTCAGCAGTACACTTTAACAATATTTTCAAGAATTATGAAATTACATATAAAGATTTACTTAATTCCTACTTAAGTGGGTCAAAAAATTAAGCTAATTCCATTTAATATAATTTACATTATAATACATACAAATTTTATTGCAATTAACATACAATTAAGTGTCCTAAAACATTACACTGAGTTTGCACTTAAGTCTTCTTTTAAAGTACATTATTTTTATGTAATAAGTACTCTTTTTAAAAGTATGCTAAAGTGTACTTCTTTTTAACTTTTTTTTTTTTTTTTTTTTGCTGTCAGGTTTTAACCTGCACTTTTCAAACATCGAAAAAATGTCTTAAAGTATCTCCTAAACTATTAAGCAAAGTAATACTTATTCCAAATGTTGCGAAAGTTTACATGCTTTTCACAGATTTTATCACAAGGTCTAATCCTGTGAAACACACGCACCCTTCTCTATTTCCGAGCCTGTGTCACCTGATGATGTCTGCTCAAACATATTCAGTTTGACAGGACAGAGACAAAAGTCTCGCAACCTCGTCTGACAACAAAGAGCTCAAACACACGAGAGCCCTCCTCCACAGAACACACTCATAAATCTCTCTCGTAACAGCTGATGCCCCGGGCTTTAAAACACCAGGAAGACTCACACCTTCTACTAAACAACTGAAACATCTGCAAAGAAATGCATGCTCTAAAAAAGGTATTTCAATGCAATCTTTATAAGGACCCACTATCATTTATTTTAGAGGGAATGAAACCAGGATATGATGCAAGTCAGATTCAAATCCATGAGCATCATAACTGAATCACCCCCATGTCATTCCAAAACTTTATGAATTTCTTTCTTCTGTGGAACACAAAAAATATTCAAAATAATTCCCTTTATTATATTTACTCCATTATTTATCAAAATGTTTTTATGAGAAATTAAATAAAAATCAGACATGCAAGAAAATAAATAAATAAATAAATCGACAAGCTTGAGGTTTGGTCTACTTTAAAAGACCAGGCGTTGTATTTTCTAGGAAAATAAAACTTTAATGCAAATATAATGATTTTTTGTCATAAATATCAACTATTTGAACATGTAACCAACCATTTCTTTGAAATAAACAATTTCTTAAGAGGAAATCAAAGGAATTACTTGACATGCTTTTAAACTTGCTTTTTAAAAGACTACCGGCAACAGGACTGAGAAAAATTTTCAACTTAGAAACCTTGTAAAAATGCAATAAAGTCACCTGACTGAGACTGACCAAAACACATTTTGAATAGTTAAATATACGTGTTACTAGATTCAGTGATTCATTTTAATTTGGAAGAGTTGCTATAAGCAAACGGCACCATTTCGTTCTTTTCTATAGGACAAAACCATATAGTGAACAGGGACTATCAAATAAATAAATAAAATGATCATAAAAGTAGTCCCTATAACTAGTTTGCTATGTTTCAATTTAGTCCATTCAATTCCAAAAATTCAAACGTGACAAGATGTTGGTATTAATTCACTGGTATTAAATGTGGCAGGTTTGAATGCACACAAGTGCAAATGAGATTTGAGAGCTTTGGCTTCTACTTCTGTGTTCCACAGATTAATTTCAGTCATTTCAATTTAAACAGAAGTGGCATTTTGGGGGAAAACCGACAGCAAAGACGCGACAAGCAAAACCCCATCAAGATAATATTATCCACATTTAATGATCCATGAGGGTCAGAGCAGATGAAATCAGAGTTAAAGGTGAGGTCTGGCCAGAGCGATGAAGGCCTAGAGAGTGATGGGGGCAGGAGCAGGCGTGTGAGATCACTTCACTGCTGTCAATGCAGAGGGAAAAGCTGCAGAGCAAACACAGGTGGTTCAGAGCGAGGGCAAAGCTCTCCACAACGAGCCATCCACATCCCCCACTCAGCATTTAGAGAGACTTGCATGCTTCAAACTAAAACCTGCCGACAAACCAGCATATAACATATTACAGATTCATGTAATGTAAGCTAATTCTAATCATCACAGAATGTAACAATTAACAACTGTTTGACCATTTTTGTCCCTTAATGAATCTTGTTTTTTGACAAAACACTCCAAAAAAGGTTTCTCTTATATACTCATGAAATGACCTACAATTGGTCCCAACAAAGCTGCTTTCTTGCTAACACACACACACGCACACACACACACACACACACACACACACACACACACACACACTTTAAATTACAGTCAGGAATTCCTGTAAAAATTACGTTTTAAATTTAAGATCTCAAATGAAATTGGCAGATTATTTTGCATTTACTGTGTCTTATTTAGAGGGAAAATTCTAAACAATCCTGTAGAAAAGATGTAAACATTGGAAAATGATCAAATGCATGCCTGATAATTATTGCACCTTAAAACACAAGCACACCCTTCTATAAACATTCTAGACATTTTAGATTTGAATTAGACATCATTTAGCCCAACTGGGCAACTGGTGGCCACAAAGACAGCAAAACCTGCCCCACAGTAAAGATGTAAAATAAATTTAGTGCGATGGCTCTGAGATGGTTGTTAAACAGGCTCTTTTACATGCGCCGAGGTGAAAATGACAGACTGACACAGACTGAAGAGATAAGACAAGGAATAGCCCTGGGTGCTATCAACTGACAAAAACAATTTGCAGGTGCTTTGCTGTTCTGGTGAATAATTATGATGAAATGACAACAAACACCAAATAAACCCCTAATTTCCATCTTAATTGAAAAAAACAACAACAACAAAACAAGTGGACTATTTTTTATTTCCATATAAAAAAAGCACTGTTTAACGTTCTCTATCCCTAAAGAATGTGGCGATTAAAAACCTAGAAATGAATCATCCAAATGAATCCCTGAAAGTTGAGCTAAAAGCTAAATATAAGGATCTGAGGAGGAGAAGTCTTTGCTCATCATCTTAAACTCAACCCTTTTTTTTTTTTTTTTTCCCCTGCAGATTTTCTCCGGCTTTCTTTAAAGTAAAATGTCAATCGATAAGTGGAAGTCCTGTTCATTTTCAAATGGTTTTGTGGATATGTTCCTGGCACTAGTTGACTAATTTTATGACAGCTGTTCCCATTTCGTTTTAAATTAAAAATCCCACTCTGTAATCCCAGGAGTCAATCTATAATTAAGGGGATTTATAGAAAAACCAAGTGCTACATTAATAACAAAATTTAATATAGTTCTTAATAAGCCATCAGTCGAACCGTCTTAAATGTGAAATATAATTTTTTTGAAATCTTCAGATTATAAATAATTATTTTATATCTACATATCTATTTAATGGTTGCCATGTGGCACAGTTGCATCCCAGCATTTTCAGACCACAGTCCAAATCATCACAACTAAATACAAACAAACCAGCATCTATTTGTTAATCATAACATCTGTGATATCACAAAACTGGAATATTGTTATGATCAGTTTTGTCCCTCACCATTGGTTCGTTTCATAAACTGTGAATCCGACAGTAAGTGTTCATCATATGACTACACCATCAAAACAAGTGATGACAGGCCTAGAAATATGCATAAATAAATACATTTATAAATAAATAAATACATTTTCCTTATACCACTTTTTTATTTATTTTTTAATTAGGGCTAAATAAATAGATATGATGACAACAAGGAGAATGAACATTTATTTAATAAATTAACATTTCAATAATAACAATAATAATAATAAAGTAAAATAAGTAATCATAAAATAATTAAGCAAAATAAAAATAAAATAATTTATATTTTTACAAATTTTATTATTGATAATTTATTCAATTATTTAGAATGACATAAATTACATAAAATGAATAAATAATAAAATAATGTATTTTGATTTATTAAATAATAATAAAATAATAAAGTAAATAATAATATAATACAATTATTTATTTTGATTTATTATTTATAAATTATCTAGATATATTATAAACTTTCTCATTGTTCTTATTATCATGTAAAATAAATAATATTTATTATTGATTATTTATTAAATTGTCTAACTTTTTGTTATCACTATTAATAATATACTATTAAAGAATAATAATTTCACTGCCATTGCACTCATATGTACATAGGCAATGAATAAAACTGTATATCCGAAGGAAAAATTCACAAGCTGATACCAAGTAATCAAATAAAACAAATAAAAACAGTCAAACTAACAATAAGAGAAGCTCAACCTCCATTCTGACATCTTAAGTGGTTAAGTGGATGATGACATCAATGAACTTCGTGCATTAGTATATTCACTTAAGATCCAGGTTAGTAATTGTGTTAAGGTCCGAGGCATGGCCCTGACTCAGCACCCCTGCTCACCCCAGTCTCTCTCAGTGCATGTTTACTCAGCTCTATCTAATGACAGCCCTTTTACAGCACTGCATTAAACTCAAGGGCTCTGGCTGCATCAGATAAATACAGCAAATCAAATAGGCTCATGTTTGCCCTGCGCTCCCTGACAGACCCGCGGCGAGGCATCGCAGCACACTGACCAGCCTGTGTCATCCTAAAACCCTGTCAAACAGACACCCAGGGCCACCAGTCTATCACTGCAAATCGCTGGAAAACAAGAGCAGGAGAGAGCAAATAGAAGTTAATGAATGATACAGTGGAGAGCGTAATGACGAGCTGATAAAGGGGCTGGGGCATCATATGCAGGACTGCACGTACGGTGAAGGTCGGATTCGAGAATCGTGTTGTTGGCAAACACACTGGCGTGTTTTGTGTATTCGGTGAAAGCTAGCGCAGGCTAACCCAAGGGCTCATGACATTAATTTCCAGAGGCTTCTTCAAACGTGTGTGTGTGTGTTTTACCTTGCTCGCTCGTTCTCGATTGTTTTGGGTGCCCAGGTGGTGGGTGCTGTTTGTAGAATTATAGAATGGATCTTTCACATGAATCAGCTCTTGCTCCAGACGCTTGCACTGGGGAAGACAGAGAGAAACGGCATCACTTGAATGCATTAAATCAGAATTTACCCAGGTGATTAGACCAGCTAAAAGACACTTGCTTTCACAGTTGGTTGCTGTTGCATTAACTAAACAAGCCAAAATGATGTTAAATTATCCTATTAGGTCAAACTCAATGCACTGTTTCTGTACAGTGGGACAGATGTTTCTCAGAAATTTCCATTATGCATTATAGTTTATTATTATTACTCACAATCTTATGGAATGCAATAGTTTTTTTTCTTTTTTGAAGAGTGGGGGATATTATATTGAAATAATAGTTTAAACTGGTGGACAAATATGATTATAACTTTTTTTGAAAGCGTTTAAATATTTGCATTAAAGTTGGCTCAGGAACCCTGTTAAGACCAGTTGCACTGCCATATGGAAAAATCATGTGTATTTAAGTCAGTTCAATGAGAGGTGAAATCTCTAAACCTACATTCTCAGTTATTACTATATTTACTGTAAGAACTTCAGCACAGACTTACTGATATTAACCTCCGTTTGTGTCTGTGATCCCTGGAGGGACAGACTCATTTGTGGTATAGTTCAAAAATAAAATCGCAGTCTTAAAATATGCACAAAATTCAATAGAGTGCTGTGGAACGTCCACAGAGGGGAAAGACAAGTAGTTTAAACCACTTCAGTAACTATTCATATATTTAAAAAAACAAATGGCAGACAACTGCTTGTGTTTTAGAGATGCCATTAAAGTTATATTTTTTATTACTATTGTTTATTTATTTGCATCTACCTGTAAAATTAATAAGCAAATGTATACATTTACATTTACATTTACATTTAATCATTTAGCAGACGCTTTTATCCAAAGCGACTTACAAATGTGAACAATAGAAGCAGTCAGGTCAACAAGAGAACAACAACAGTATACAAGTGCCATGACAAGTCTCAGTTAGTCTAGTATAGAACGCATAGGTAGGTTTTTTTTTTGTTTTTTTTTTTTTTATTAAAAGACAAGAAAAGGAAAAGTGCTAGTGTTAGTTGGTTAAGTGCAGGCGAAAAAGATGAGTCTTTAGCTGTTTCTTGAAAATGAGTAAAGACTCAGCTGTACGAATTGAGATTGGGAGGTCATTCCACCAGCTGGGGACAGTCCAGGAAAAGGTCCTTGAGAGTGATTTTGAACTTCTACAAAGTTGTATACAAAATGTAATAATCATTAAAAAAATCTAATATTTTAATATTTTAAATATATATATATATATATATATATATATATATATATATATATATATATATATATATATATATAATTTTTTTTTTAAACCCATGTAAAGGAATTATAAACGTATCCAATTTTCCCACAAATAGTACAAATAATAATGTTATATTGGTACAATTAATAACATGCCAAAGCAAATTTATTAAAAATATTAATCATAAAAAAAAAGAATTAAATTAGTAAAAATCAACCCAACTAAAATAAATAAATAAATAAAAGTCGTAATTATAATCATATAAAATATTTAGAATGACTAAATTCCAACAAATTAAACTACAGGTGTTTGGAGTAAACTGTGTAAACAATGGCTCAACTAAATGTACCTAAATAAATATAATGTCAAAGCGAAATATAAGCATGAAAATTATTAAATAATGCTTTTTTCCAAAAATGCCATAGGGCATATACTGTCAGTGTCAGTGGCTCAAATATGACGAATACTAAAATTATTATAAATACAAAATGCTGAAAATCATTTCACAACATTCAAATATAACCAAGTACTTTTAATCAATAGTTGTGCTTATACATAATAATTCCCTATTCACAAAGCCTATCCTCATTTTTCCATACAGAACGAGACTCTCTGGCGGGCTGTCAGACAGTTAAACAGGCGCTTTAAACACACACTGACATGACTAGCTCTTTGGTGGATATTATTGTAAGCAGGCTTGTTTTCTACCAGTCCATATGTGCTCCTCTCCATGTGCACATTCCAGGATCGACGGACACTTACCAGGAATGTAAACCATCCTCACGGCCTGACAAGTCCCAATGTTTCAACATTCAGCCGTCTCAAAGAGTAGCGCCCGTGCAAACAAGCCTCTCAGCCACCGACCCCAACTCCTGTCTCTTTCCTCTGCAGACTAAAATAATACCACCACCGTCCAGACAAAACACACAGCTCCTCTTTAGTGTCAGCCTGAGTTATGGTTCTCGGGCAGCAGATGTCTTTTAGAGGGAAACGTATTTTAATCAGAATGCACCTCTACGGTGATGCAAAAGACTGTTAACGCACCGAAAATAGCTGCAGTTGGGGCGAAATGGGGTGTAGGAACAGACATATTAATCTATTTTAATGTTTAAATCCATTTTAAAACACACAACAACACAAGAGCATGAATAAGAGGTCTGAACCACGTGACATGTTCAACGAGCGTAAAAAAAATAAAAATCAGCAGAATATCTCAAGACAACCTTAATTCACCACGAGATGCGACTTCATTTCCTCTCCCACTTTAACATCAGCACTCTATCAAGATCAAGAGAAATTCAATAAGCTCCCGGCACAGGGACATAACGAAGCGGATCTTATTCGCCACGTTAACTGTGAGGAGAGGATGGAAGTGAGAAGAATATTTATTTCCTCTAGCACTTATCCAGCTTTTCATATTCCAGTAGGCCAAAGGGATGCGGCGGCCCTCTGCCTGCAGCCGGGCTCTAATCCCTACGAGATGAGGAGGGAGATGGGAAGAACGGCAGGGGAGGGAGAAATCCTTGAGGATAGAGAGAGGACCCATTCCCGTCTCTGAGGGATTTGGCATGGGGTTTGCAACTTACTTCTGAAATTGCCCCACAGATTCAGGTTTTGGCCCCAATGAAAAATCAGGGCAGGGCAGCATTTGGCAGTGATGAGCTGGTGGTTTTTGGGGCGGAGTTAGAAGACTGACACCTGGCCTTCAGTTCATATCAGAGAGGTTGACACAGGTTGTCATTGGTTGAGCTGACACTGGCTTTCCAGTTGAATTTGTGCGCACAACAGGATTTCTTTTATGAATCTGGCCTGCCTCCAATAAAGGAAGACTCTCAGTGATACATTTACACTATGAACAGAGCAAAAACTAACCATAAGGTCTCAATTAATATTGTTCCCTTTTACATTTTTTAACATATTATTTAGACAAATTAAATGGCCTAAAACAGCATATCTATAGCATATCATGTTTTTAAGAAAGTCATAATAAAATACATTTTTAAAAGCAATAAAAAAAATATATACATTGGGGTCAGTAAGAAAATTTGATTAATACTTTTATTAATTCATTAAGAACTCATTCAGCAAGGATGCATTAAATTGATTAAAAAAGACAAAGACAGTTTTCTGATCCAAATAAATGCTGCTCTCTTTAACTTTCTATTCATCAGTGTTTCTTGGGCAGCAAATCAGAATATTAGAATGATTTCTGAAGAACATTGTGACACTGAAGCTGAAAATTCAGCTTTGCATCACAGGAATAAATCTCATCTTACAATATTTTTAAACAGAAAACAATTATTTTAAATTGTAACAATACTGCACAATATTAATGTTCTTAATGTATTTGTAATCAAATAAATGTAGCATTGGTGAGCTTCAGAGACTTCTTTTAAAAAACACTGCCAAACTTTTTGAGCAGCATTGTATTTTTAATTTTTTTGTATGCCACAACTTATGGTAAAATAAAGTCAAAATCTCTGCAGTGTAGGCAGAAATAAGCTAGTTAGGTGATCTAGTTACTCTATAGTTTACTCTATAGTTACTCTGGTTAAGTCTGAGTTTTTACAGCTCTGAAGTATATCATGTTCCAGAAATCTAATTTCTACATTATGCTTTGTTGCAGGGTTGTATTTCTAAAATGTCAACATTTTTAGCCAGAATCACCCATGTTTTTGTATTGTATTGCATCACTCTTATCTAATAGCACCTCTTTGCATATTGATTACAGTAAATTAGCCATCTAAAATATTGGTCTGGAAACCAAGAAGTCAGAAAGGTCTCCATAACCTGTACCATCACACCTGATAAAAGTTACTACACACACTACCCTGAATGACTGTCAGATACAATTCTGTGTTCAAATAATAAAATAAACCATATTATATAACACCAATTATGAAACATAGGCAGCATTTATCAACAAAGAAAAACCCCAGCAAATACATCCACTGCCCCACACTTGAACTCTACGATGAAGCTGAATATCTGGATGTCAATATTTAGCTACCTGCTTGTTTGTTTTCATTTGATTGAATAATGTGTGTAGGAACGGTATACCAAATATTTGAAGTTATGCAGCAATATTTGTCCCTACATGTGTATTAGGTAGCTGGTGTGTTGATTCTTAAATCAGTGCAGGATCTGTGAATAAACACAGATGTATGTGCTTTAATAGACCAGTAATCAAAGTCATCTTGTAGAGGAGTTAAAACGCAGAAGGAGAGATAGTCAATATTTAGAGAGTCGTATTTGATTTATTTTTTTTATATGGTGTAAAGGTTTCTGGCTTGGTACACAACTACTGTGAGTGGAGTGTTTAGGGCTGGTGTGTGTTAGGATTGACCCTTAGCGGAGAAAGAGGTTTGTACCCTGGTTAAAGCAGCGTCTCTCTCCTCTATGACGGCTTTCATCTCCTCTGAGGTGATCTGGGAGCGACGCTCTCTGGCCCTCTGGATCTGTTCGATGATGGCCGCCCCGCTCTGCTCGATAGCGAGGGCAGAGTCCGCACTGTTAACCCTGTTCAACAACTCCTCCAGGTCCTGACCAAAACACACAAATGGCATCACAACTCATATCAGGCACAATATCTGTTAAACACATATTAAAGGAATAGTTCACACAAAGATGAAAATTTACTGACAATTTACTCTCCCACAAAGAGAAATTAGTTTCTTCATCAGATTTGGAGGAAATTAGCATTACATCATTTGCTCGCCAATGGATGCTCTGCAGTGAATGAGATGTTTTTAAATTCAAACCATTGCTTACGGCTAAAATATGAGTTTTCTATCCATAAAATTGCTTTCTACAGTGAAAAAGTTGTCTCGTCTGAATCATGGGAGAAATATGCACAGACCGAACACTGTTTATAAACAGTCCAAAACAGTTCTTAACAAATATGTGAGTGGATTTTGATGTGAGAGGACAACAGGGGATGGACTTTTTCACTGGAGGAAGGTTTATTATACCCTAATTATGGATTTGATTCTTAAAAACATGCAGCTTTTCACTTGACAAGGCAGTAAGTGTTGGACTGGAGTGGTGTGGATTACTTGTATTCTGACGGCACCCATTCACTGCAGACCGTTTACTGGTTAGCAAGTGATGTGTACATTTCTCCAAATCTCTTCCCATGAAGAAATAAACTCATCTACATTTTGGATGGCCTGAGGGTGAGTACAATTTCAGCAAATTTGAATTTTTGGCGAACTATTCCTTTAAGATTTAAAAACTATTAATTGTTTTGACATTGACATTGTCACACCTTAATTTTATTCAGAGTTCCAAAAAATCCCAAATATGTGAAAATATGCAATTTGGTGCATATTCAACAGAGGCATAGTCCAAAAGCTACTTATCAAATAGCCACATGATTTAAGTTATCATTTGTTCATGCAACAGGTGCACAGAAAATTACGAAATCTTTCATCAGAATAAGCATCAAAACAAGCCTTTCCTGAGGCTGTGTTTTCATTTATGACAGTCGGACAAAAAGGGTACACAGAACAATCAGAGATGAAATTCTCCAGTGAGGAAGGCTTACCACATCACTTTCTTCAGGTTTAATATTCTCCAGCCTGGAGAGAGATGGAGAGAGAGAAAAACATGTGTGTGAGAGAGAAATAGAGAAATGAAATGTAGTGAGCTTCCTTGAGTTTCCTTTATGTCACTCTGCAAAATGAGATCACTTCCCAAATCCAGTAATTGCATTCTGTGGGCTTTGGTATGAAAGCAGAAGACACACTCAGATATATTAAAAGTGCTGTTATTCAACTGTAATGCCCATTCTGCTCAGAACTGATAGCGAATTGTTAAGTTATTAATGTTTACTACTTTATATGACTATTGGGATCAATTGTTCATATGTGTGGTGAAATGGAGAGATGGATTAGGACTGAACCTTTTTTGCCACACCTGCCATGAGCATCTTTATAAAGACAAAGACAACAGTAATTATGGAACCAAATGCCTGGAGAAACACGAGTCTCACACTGTTGGAAATATTTATGATTTTGAAGGTTTTTTATATGGACCTTGATAACAAATGCACAGTCAAAAAGACTTGGTCTTGGCAAATATAGATAAAATGCATGACAAGTCAAAGCTTGAGGTTTTTTGCAATAAATATATGAAACATATACAGTGGGGTCCAAGAATCCACGAAGAAGAAAAAAAGACTGCAAGTTTACAAAGTTTAAAAAAATTAAATAAACAAATTTAAACAAAATGATGACCATGTAAAATGAATAAAACATATTTAGATTTAATTTCTAAAACAAGTCTAATATTTCTAACATCATTTAAAATTCTATAAAAAAAATGTAAATAATAAAAAGTATGTACATACTACCATTCAAAAACTTAGTGTTGGCAATATATGTTTTATATTTTTTATTTAATGCTCACCAAGTCTGCATTTATTTAAAAATATAGTAAAAACCATAATATTGGGAAATATTGTTACAGTTTAAAAGAACAGTTTTCTATTTAAATATATTTTAAAATGTAATTTATTCCTGTGATGCAAAGCTGAATTTTCAGCTTAATTACTCCAGTCTTCAGTGTAACATGATCCTTCTGAAATCATTCTAATATGCTGATTTGCTGATTTTTGTGGAAACTGTGATCCATTTTTTTAAGGATTCTTTGATGAATAGAAAGTTCAAAATAATTTATTTGATATAGAAATCTTTTGTAACATTATTAATGTCTTTACTGTCACTTTTGATCAATTTAATGCATACCTGTTTAGATTAACTTCCTTATAAAAAACATACCGACCCAAACCGTTAGAACAGAAATGTAGATACAAAATATAAGCTCTCCACATTATATTTGTGCTGCCATAGTTTCACTGGTATCAGTGAGAAACAACAGCAGGTGAACTGCAGAAACTCGCCCTGCCTACTTTTACAGACCCCACCAGCGTGATGCTCTTTTAAGAGCAAACCGAATTCCTCCATCATCCTCCAGGCAGAAAAAAAACAACAACCCCTCCACTCATTTACAAAAGCATTACATGGATCTCCATCCATTATAAAGGTACATACTCATTCACACAATGGATCCAACAGTGACCTCCGAAAATAAGGGCTTAGAACACGTGCGTCCATATTCCCTCAAAGATAATGGGATTCCACTTGGCTATCAATTATCATTTTTTTGAGAGAGGGGCAGGAATGGAGCCCTTCAACACAGCTATAAGAGGTACGCGATTTTATAATTAGATTCTGATGAGATCTTGTGCTCATTGGGCAGCCAGAAAATGCATTGTATGCCTCCCGATAATTGCAGTTCGTTTGAGTGACTTGAGTAACTATCAATAAATCATGAGGCCGACTGAAAAATTAAACAGGGAGTAAGATTATATGAATACCTCTGGAAAAGGATGTAAAGCAATAAAGAAGAGCGTAAACTCGTCTGTAAACAAAAAAAAAAATTATATATACTAGTTGTCACATACTCATATATATGTAGATGCTTTTTAAAACCACAACCAGTGCTAAACAGGATATTAATGCTTCCATCCCCTGGAGGGCACAGGGCAATATTCTTTTTGAAAGGTCCGTCATCAAACAACAGCACCAGTTATGAGCAGTTAAACATACAAGAAAGAAGATCATAATTAGGACCCAGCAGGTGGGGTGGTAAATACCCACAGGTCTAAAGCACGGGATTGATTTCCTATATAGTGTGGAACTTCTGACTGACAACCCAGTACTAGGATGAGGGGACTCTTACAAATGTCACACCCCTCTGATACATTCTCCTCAAACCCTTGTCTGGTCATTCAGCTTGTCCTCTAGCAGGAAGAATAAAGCGGCTTCCCATCGCAACGATGACTAAAGCCACATGCCTTGCATGCTTCTCAAACCTTTAAATCCACTGCCTTTAAAAAACGCTGAGAAATTTAATGGCTCTTGAATTGTGGAAACAAAACCTCAGGCTTTCCATTTATCACAACACAAAAGCATTTGGACCATAAAGCTTCTGAGTTTATCATTTATCAACAAGAGTTAAAAGAAGACATTAAAGATGTTTATCAGACATATTATAATTTCACCAAATATTATCCCTTTTCACTACTTCTATTAATAGGTACAACAGAGAAAAAAATGAGAAGAGAAATGCGTTAAGATTTATCAAACTCTACTGACTGTAAGAGCACTAGGGCTGGGGAACATCGAATATATTGCAAATATTCAACATCTTTAATATTCAAATTTTCTTTTTGGCAATATAAAATATTGCAAAATTTCCAAAGCTATCAAACTTCTTAAAGATTGCTCCTTGTGTCATTAGGAAAGCTCTACAACAGATATTTTAATTGTGATTTAAACAATTCTGTGTTTCCTTTTATTTTCAATAAGTCTTTTGGTTTCAGTGAATTGGTTTAAAAAAAATTAATTTGCAATACCATTCAAATAAGTTTTCAAACTGTAAAGCATGAACCGATAAAATGTATACCATGAATGCAATGCAAGTCGCTTTCAAAAAATGTGTCTGCCAAATTCACCAATGTTTTTACTTATCCATTCAAAAATTTGGGGGTTTTATGTTTTTTCAAAGATATATCTTAAGCTCACAAAGACTGAGTAAAGCCTTTACTGTCAATTTAATATATCTCTGCTAAATAATGTAGTCAATTATTCTAACGGACCCCAAATTTTGGAACAGTAGTGTATATATGGAGATATAAGGGCCTTTTTGCACCACAGGATCCTTTTCATAGTAAATTAGCTTCTACTCTGGAGCAGGGTCTAACCAGCACAACTGGTACTAACCGTGACGTAAGTAGACACTGATTGGCCAGACGCGTTCGAAAATGCCCTCACCCGCCATGATTTAAAACACTGTGTAACATATTGTAAACATTGTGTCAACTGATTTCGCAGGTATGATGAACAGCGATAGATGGACGGACGCTGAAATGCAGGCACTTGTAGCAAATGTAGCACTGCCAGTTGTCGTTTCAATCGTTGTTGAACGTCGCGCACAAATGACATTGCATTTGACCGGCTTACATCACGTCCTAGTACACACAGTTGGTGCAAATGCAACCCTTTAAATGGTATTGGGAATAGTTCACGCAAAATCTTCCCAGAACTTAAGTACTCTACATTTAGTTTTGAACTAAAGCGGTGCAAAAGGCCATATATAGGGAATAATGTAGCTGCATCCCCCAGCTTAATCAGCACCAAAGCTCAACATGTGTAGACCACTAAGCCTGGCCTTCAACAAACAATCGGCCTCATTTACAAAAATAATGTTTCTGTGTAAATCATTCGTAAAACCATTCTGACATAAACAATTTTCAAGTCAACGTGACAATTTACATAAGACTCTTTATACTAACGACTTACACACTAATTAATTCAGCTCCTGTTTTATAAACAAGGCCTAATTAGTATAATTAAACAGGCAATCATCAGTATTTGAGTATTATGGCACAACTTGATAGACAACTTGGCAGATTATTGATTTAAATTTTTTTGAGGAGCTCCTTTGAGAAAATGATTAGAGCAGCATGTAGTTGAACAGGCTGAACTGATGCTCTTTTTGGAAGAGGTTTGAATGGCACATACTCCAGCGTCGACTCCTGAAGCTTCTTTGCATGAAGTAAAGCCTCATCCCTCTCCTCGTTAGCCAGACGCAGTCTGGCAATCACAGCCTGGTCTCTCTCCCTCTGAGCCTTATAGATTTCCTCGACTAACGCTGAGAAAAAGAGAGAGAGAGAGAGAGAGAGAGAGTGGGGTTATTATTCTGGTATTGCACTCCAGTGCTCCAGCTGCACAATAACAAGGCTAAGCTCCTCGGGAAAGAGGTTATTGCAGTTGAAACACTATGGCATAAGTATTAATAACTCTAAGTGAGCCTTATTTTGAGAAGACAGTCTCCCCCGGGGAGGTGTATGTGTGTGTGCACGACCACCCAAAGCAATAAAAACAGCAGCAACACCCTGAAGTCAGAGTTCCAGGCTCTTGGAGACTTGGAGACATTTTATTTATGAAATTTCAGCATGGAAACACTCTGGTTTATCAACATTGTACGGGAAACATAAAGCAATTACACCAGACTCATGAATGTCAGAAACCATCAGAAGAATATCCTCATATAGGAGGACAAACATGACTGTGTTTGACCTACAGGCCTCAGAAGGTCCACGGGCATGCTGACGTACGCATTTCCAAAATAATATTGGAAACGAAGGCCCCTGGCGAATGAATGAACTAATGAACAACAAACAAGCAAATGAACAAACAAATGATGAATGGGTCCAAGGGCATACTGACGACTCTCCAAGAATCTCCAAGCAATACTTGAGACAAAAGTAAATCAAATAAATATTATTACCTGAATGAATGAATAAATCAACAAACACACAACCAAATAATGACTAAATGAATGAATGAAGGAATGAAAAGGCCTATGGCAAAGCAACATTGACTGCTAGCAAACATACTAAACATAGCAACTGAACGAATGAACAAACGAACACAAAAGAATAAATGAACAAATAAATAAATGAACAAACTAACAAGTAAAAAAAAGCAAAACATTAACCATGAGCCAATTTCCATAACATAATTATGAACAAAAACACATAAATTTCTGACTGACCAAACAAACAAACAAACAAAAAACAAATAAATTAATTAACAATTGAACAAATAATAGAAATAAAATGAAAAACTGAATAATGGAAGTCAATTTCCAAAGCATTATTACACACAAAAGGCCACTAGGAAATATTAATGACTGAACAAACATAAATAAATAAATAAATAAATAAATAAACGGATGAACCAACAAGCTAAATTACCTTTGAACCATTTTATAAAACCTTATAACACACAAAGGCTGCTAGCAAATAAAAATGACTGACTGAGTGAACAAATCAACAAATAGACAAACAATCAAACAAGAATGAATGAATAGCAAATTAAATAATGAACTAACAACTGAAATGATCCAATTTGAAAAGCATTATTACAGTCCAAGACCACACCAAGAAATAAAGGAATTAATGAATTAAAATGGACAAAGGACACATGAATGAACAAAATAACAGACAAACAAACAAAGAAGGTAATGATGAAGAAATGCTTGCTAAGAGAGTCTTGATCAAAGATGCACTGATTTTGATTCATGCTCCCGACCTGACCTGCACCAAACTCAAAAATCAAGCAGACAGGCTGGTAAAATCCACAGGATTTTTGGCATTACCAAATGGTCTTTGGCACCATCTCTTATCCCACCGAAAGCAGCACACTTATCAATCACTCGCATCAATACTTTCCTGCATGTTACGATAAACAGTCATTCCCACACTAAGCCACTACAAAGTTCACAAAGCAAATCAATATTGCTGGAATTTGCTGATTAAACATCTCCAGCCCGAACCATACAAATCATATTGAAATGAAGGCGGTGAATACATGCATTATCATCACCTTATTAAATGAACAATTTGACTGCCTAATTGGGAATCATATAAGTCACGTGTCACATATTTCCATTTAATTAACTTTTTAGCTAGTTTAGATCAAATGAAAAGTGAATAGTCTAAATTTAAATATTTGTTCAGCAAAGGTGAGAAGCGTGTAGATTTCATTGACAAAATAATCAGTTACAGAGAGGAATGATGAATGTCTGATGAAGGCGCTTTATGTTAGACATACTGGTTTATGTTTACAAATGTCGAAGTGTGCTTTTCTCGGGTTCTGCTGACATGTACTAACTAATTAATTAAAAGTGTTTATTTTTCAGCTGTGTTGGAAGATCAGACCTTTGCATTTAGAGGCCTATGCAATGTCACACCTCACATTAAACACACACAAAAAAGTAAATGCTGCCATATTAAATGAGTCTACTTAATCTTGATTCTTTCCAAGCATTTATGTTTATTTCTTTACCCAGGTGTCCTACCTGCAGCTCTCTCACTGGCACGCGCCTCCTGCTCAGCCTCCTGTAGCTGAGAGTCCAGCAGCTTGGTTTGCAACTCTTTCTCCTTCAGCGCCAACCTGTCCTGGAGCTGCAGACACACAAGACATAAGCTTAACTTTATAACTGAGTTTATGAGTATAACAAAATGAAGAAATAAACAACATACCTGCTTGATAGATAAACATTAATTTTTGTTTCGTTTGTGTCACTTCCACATTCTACCAAAAACTGTAAATTAATAATTAAATTGGATGAAACACTACTATTCAAAAGTCTTTTTTATGTTTTTGAAGGAAGTTTATTATGCTCACCAAGCATAATAGAGTCAGAAATACAGTAAAAAAGTTTGTAATAAAATATTATTCCAATTTAAAATGTCAGAAATCATTCTAATATGATGATTTGCCACTCAAGAAGCATTTCTTATTATTATCAATGTTAAAAACAGTTGTGCCGCTTAATATTTCTGTGGAAACTGACACATTATTTTAGGATTTTTTAATTACCGTAGTAGAAATTCAATAGAACAGAATTGTTTGAAATATAAATCATTTGTAACAATATTGTAGAAATGTTTTATTGTCACTTTTGATCAATTTCATGTGTCCTTGCTGATCAAAAGTATTGATTTCTAAAAAAAAATAAAAAAACACAAGTTAAAAATTGTAATGATTGTAAAATAAATAGGTTTATTTTTTCTTTTTTTAGCTAAAAAAAAGTTTTTAGATTAATTATGACCTGAATATCATATATTGGCACCTGTTAGGCACACTTTCAGTGAAAAGTGTATATCAGCAAACCACAACTTTATAGCCACTTCGTCAAGCTTTTGTATTTGCACCACTACATCATATGATTCAAGACTTATAAGAAACGAGGAACTGTCATGTCTTGGCAGTAAATCTGGATTGGCGAGTGATATTTTACGAGCCTCTCAATGAAAGATTTAACCTCCTGCCTTAAATATTTTCATCCTGTCTGTTTTTATCCTCCCGGACTTTGAAAACATGACGGGGTTTGGCCAGAGTCCTCAAAGGGCTCTCTCAGATCACTGCCAGCAAAAACACAAACTTGGGACATGTTCCTGCCCTTCTGTCAGGAGTCAAATGACGCATCTCCAGATGAGTGCAGATATGCCACATATATTTCAAGGCTCTACTCCTATGTCCTGAAAGAACAATGATGGAGCAAGAATATATAAAACAGAATGCAATGCAGTTTAGAGGCCAACAACTACTTCTCCTTTCTTAGATTTCAATCCCCTCCTGGCCACCTGATGTATAGCGACTTTTTACAATGCAATCAACTCCTGATGAATTAAACTAAATCCCACCATCCCATTATAGAAGTAAAATGAGTTGTAAGCACAAACTGCACAGATAATTTGATCATTAAACACTTAATTTTCAAGTACTTTTTTCAACCCAATTCCAACTAGCTTGGCAGCATTTGCTAACAAAAGCTAGCTACCTACCTAAAGTCAGTTAATATGGAATGTATGGTTAGAGTATAAAGGACACTAGTGCCATTAGATAGTAAGATGACACATTGAGTGTTTGCTAACTTAAGCAGAGCTGCTAGGAAAGGCACATAAACTAATGGCACAATCCTGTCTGACATGGAATTTCGAATCTTTAAGTCTATGTGGCTGTTGTAACTTTTAGATTAAATGAATGCAGCAAAACAACAATTAAATATGTTGAAACTTTCAGAGTGTTAAAAACCTTTCATGAAGCACAAGACCACCTAAATTAAAAAAAAGAAAGCTAGTCTCTGACTGGATGAGAAGAATGCAAAACAAATTAATCAACAAGTACAAATGTAGGCCTCGTTGAAGGACTAATAAACCTTAGTCAGAGTAGTGCCGTGTTTAATTTTCAACAGGAACAAGGCTGTGAGGGATAGAAGTAAAGTGCGCTCAATGGATTGTACTGATTGTTCAGCTAACATCTTTCAGAAAAAAACGTTCACTAGAAAAAAGCTCCATTAAACAGTTTTGAAAATTTTGAGTTGTGAAAATTACATGATCCAGTACAAGTCTATCCCTCGAGGCCTTGTTTTAAGTTCGTGTTAAGTTCAATATGGCATCTAACCTTATTAAGGTCTATCAGGAACAGAAAGACTGTCTTCATGAACTTCTTAACATGTGAATTCACCTTCTTATTGAGATCTCTAAGGGAATCCAGCTCCTTCAGGAGAAAAGCAATGTTCTTCTCTTTATCCAGAGCTGGCACTTGTTTTTTGGAATCGCTGATAACCTTGGAATTTCCCTGGTCCTCATGAACACAAGCGTGCCTTCAGAAAAGACAAAAGTTCATTCGAAATACTCTTTTATTAAACTCCCAAATGGTCAACAAAAAATGATTCATTCACATTTTGACATGCAATTATCAAATACACAAGGGATGCTGTCTTCCACTTTCAAGAATATTACTGTGACTTGTTTACTTTGAGATATTAGTCAAATCCAACAGTTGACCTTTAATATTAGAGGTAATATAGATATTAGTAATAGAAACATGCTTCCTGTGTTTACAGAGGTAAATGCATACTGAAGTTGCGTTTGTTCTTGTGTGGATCGAATGGCTTTTTATTTTCAGTTTGCTAAGTAGTAAGGTGCAACTCCACTGACCAAGGACACCAGCAAGGCATGTGAGTATTGCTTTTCTCCCCTTTCCTTTTTGTACAGTTAGTTTTAGTCAATTGTACACACTAAGTGCTTTCAAATCTCTACTATTACTACTAACAGATACAATAAGTGCACTGTCCCTATATCCACTACTTCTTCGCTCTCTATTCCAATTGGTCTGTGGAACTGCCAATCTGCTAAAAAATAAAGCAGACTTTATTTCATCTATTGCTACTCATTCAAGCCTCAACCTCATGGCCCTGACTGAGACTTGGATCAATCCTGAGGACACTGCCACTCCTGCAGACCTCTCCACTAATTACAAATTTTCCCGATTGGGAGTGATGGAGGTACTGGTCTATTTTTCTCAAATTAATGGAAATTTGATCCTTTATCATCTCTAACTAGCAACAGTTAATTCGAAATCACACACAATTACTATTATCCACCCTGTTAAAATCCATTTTTCAATTGTTTATCGTTCCCCAGGTCAACTGGATAACTTCTTAAACTCCCAAAGAGGCATGAAATCACTCTCAGTGACCTTTTCTTGGACTGTTCCCTCCTGGTGAAATGACTTGCCTATCTGAACATAGGATAACTGTTTCAAGTCAACAGAAAAACTAAAACTAACTAAAGAAAACACTATCAAGAAATGTAAAAGTAAAAGCACGAAGGCTGAGGCTAAAAAAACTTGCCAACTAAAATTAGACAAAATTTTTCAGGATTGGATGTTTATTACCCAGTGTAAGTTCCAATTGTATGTGAGTGTGTCCGTGTGAGCGAGTCTCTCTGTTCTCCTGACCTGAGTGCGGCAGACCCTGCCCTACTGACTTGAGGTGTGTGGACTGGACTGCTGGCTATCTCGGTAATATCCTGCTCCTGCTGTGCTGCGGGTCTCTGTGGAGACCGTCTCTCCTCCTCCATGATTCTCACTTCAACTGCAACTGGCAAGGGCGGGGGTGGTGGTAGTCTGAGCGTCAAATCTACTCTGGGCTTGGGAGTCTTAGATGCTGCATGAAAAAAAAAATTAGTAAGAGTAAGCAAGAGCCACAATAACATAGAAAAGACAATAATTATTTATTTCACTTCATTGCTTCACTTTTATAGTACCACAAGGTGCTTTCATGTTCCAAAAATGTCAAAAGAGCCAATAAAGTTCTCTCACTAAGTTGGCTTGTGATGACTATTGATTTTGCCCGATATGCAATATTAAAGGAGGGAGGGAAAATGTCAAACACATCTTCATTTCTAAGTGATCTTTTTTTTTTGCATTGAAATCTAGAGAATATAAGTAAATTAGATTATTTTTTATTAATATAATAAAATGCAATATTTATTTTCATTCCATGGCCCTCAATCAAGTTTTGTCCTTCGTTGTAGACAGGGATGGGCAGTATTTTAAATACATTTATTTGAAATACAAAATACTATTTTGTATCTAAATACCTTTGAAAAAAAAATCTAATGTATTTTGCATTTAAATATTTATTCTGAGTATTTTTTAATTTTCTAAATACATAAGGTATCAAACTCCTTATTAGACTGCTGACTGCTGATTTCCTGCAAGGATGGACAGTATTTCAAATACCTGTATTTGAAATACTATTTTGTATTTTAAATACCTTTGGAAAATGTCAAATGTATTTTGTATTTAAATACATTTAATGTAAGTAGTTTTTAATTTTTAGTATTTTTCTATATATGTTTGTACAGGAAATCAGCAGTCTAAGAAAGAGGTTTGGCAAAAAGTATTTTAGGTATTTTATGCATTTTGAAACTACAAAAATACTAAGATTAAATGTATTTAAATACAAAATACAAAATTGTATTTTGTATTTCAAATACATGTATTTAAAAAACTGCCCATCCCTGGTTGTAGATAGTTTGGACACCTCTGATTATTCCCATTATTGTAGCATGACTTTGTGTGAAGAACATAGTGAAATATAAGTTTAATTTACTGGAAATCTTCTTCACCACTACATTGACTATCATCATATTCAAATTTGGCACAATGTGATTATTTATGAGACACAGAACAAATTACATTTGGGATTATTTACTTAAAATCTGGCGACATATTTTTTGACCTGCCATATTTGACACAGACATGAGTGAATTCTGAGAACTGCTGTTAGAAAAAGATTATCATTGATAACCTTTTAATCACACAAATTACTTGATGTTAAGATTTCATGGAGCCTTCAGTCATTTTTGGATCAGATTCAGATCTCTATTGACATACATTATAAGCAAAAGAGCATAAGAAAGAAAGAAAATCATACAGAATTTATTTTTGGGTGAACAAATCTTTCAAAATTTTGATTCTTTTATACTCCACAATAACAAGCTAGTAAAAAATAATTAGTGTTTTCAAACAGGTTTTCCAAACATTCCCCTGTCTGTTATCGGTCGCCCATGCAGACAATCCTGCCCCAAACTTATGCTATTGGTTGAGTCAATGTTGGAATGCTCAAACAAATACAGCATGTTTCAAAAGTGCCACACTGTTTAAACTATTCAGTGAAACCAACCTAAAGCTGACTCTGCATATTACATAAAAAGTATTTTAGCATCCAGAAAAAGCTTTAGGAGCTAAATTAAAAGAAAGACGTCGGAACCATAACAAATAAGACTTCCATTCTTCTGCTGTGAGATTACAGTCTGACAGTTTCAAAGGCAGCTCTGTTGGTTGGTTTGCGTCAGCTCTCTGAAAAGGAAACTAGGTCTGGCCGTCTTTCATGAGGGAATGTGGCGATCCGTGCCGAGTGACTGGCAGGAGGGGGAAAACGAGGTCTTCTGTCAATGTTTCTGTAGCGCTCAGGGCCAGAGATACAGGCAGAGAGGCAAACACAGAGGCCTGTCTCTCTGGCAGCCTTTCTGACAACATACTTTGCTCCTCAGGGAAAGCTAGATGTAACCCGGATCGTTTGTGATCAAAACCAAAGAGCGAAGGCACTTGAATCAGAGACATTTTAAACTAGTGTAAATTTGTGATTACAAAACCAGTCAAGACAGAGACTTGAAAGATACCACAAATGTTTAAATTGTGAGAAGCAGAGGGTGTTTAAACTACTTTTAAAGGTAAAATTTATAATTTCTAGGTAAAATCAATGTCTTTTAAACAGGTTTCCTGAATTTGCCACTGGTCAGCCAAACAGATACTCCCTCCCCCAAATTCACACCATTGGCTGAGTGTTTCTGGGTGGGGCTAGTCGGGATGCTCAACAAACAGCAATGTTTTGATAACGCCACAAAGCCACAATGTTTACACATTTCAGTGGAATCAACCTACAAATGGTTTCATTACAGCAGGAAAAAAATTCCACACTTCAGCTTTTACATTTACAAATAAATTAAACAGATAGTAGCACTAAGTGCATGCACAAGGTCAAGTGCTACACAAAAAAGCCACCTGTCCATCCTGAGATTATAAAATATACATAAATCAGTTTAACATCAGTGCAATTCAAATTGACCAAACTTAAACAACAGTGCGCTTAAAAGCATCAAAAAGGGGAATCATTCGGCGTAAGTAAATGAGTTGTGATGCTCGAGTCTTGCAACCATGATGCCCAAAAAGCTCCAGCTTAGCTGGCACAATTATTTAGCGAAAGGTCAGGGTTTGAAGTTGAGATCAGGGAGGTCTGCCTCATGGCTTTGTTGCTAGGGCTCTGCTCTCAGGATTGCTGGAGACAGTTATTAGTATTCCCCGTAAGACTCACCCATGCAAACACCAAATTCAAACCATGAATAATAACGCCAAACACACGTATAGAAGCCCTTTGTCACACTGCAAATATGCGACTTTTGGAAACATTGTTCCCTAACCTGGGTTATTTCTTTAATTTTATCTCCCACTCCGGGTGTCTCTCAGAAAGGTAACTGCCCCTGAGAATGTGTGTTTAAAGCGCCATTTCCCTCACAAATGGGGTGAGCAGGGCTTTTAATCTAAGCTTGCAAAGTAAAGGCCCATTTCCTGTGGGAACCAAGTATAAAAGGACCCAACATTACGAGCAAATTCAGAACTGAAGAACTGGCTCCCTTTCAAATGATGAGTGTGAATTTGAATTGAATTGACCACAAACCACATGATACTGAATTGGAATTTGAATTAGAATGACAGGAAGAGGAATTTAATTAATATAATTTGAAGAAACTCAATACAGAGAAATCTTTTCAATATGAGAAAACTCAATACAAGAAAATACATACATTTGTCCACAACAACAAAATGGGCAAGAATGGAAAACTTGGATGTTCATTTTGAGGTTTTAATTTTACACACTTTTTGGCTTGATTTTAAAGACTTTTGATCAAATATTTTGAGTAATTAAGTCTTTTTCAACAGTTGTCCATAAAATATAATGTAAAATATTAAATATAATAATATACCATAACACTCTAAAACATGCTGGGTTGTTTCAACCCAATCTTGGGTAAAATATGTACTAACCCAACTTTTTTAAATGTAACCCAACAGCTGGGTTAGTCCATATTTAACCCAAAGTTGGGTTTATATAATTTATAGTGTCTATTAAATATCTATATACATTAAATTGTGCAAAAAACAAACAAACAAACAAACAAACAACCCCCCCCCCCAGAAATTAAAAATCTAATTCAAAAATAGTGAATGTGTTGTTTGAATCATTAATTTAGAATTTCATTCCATTATAATTCTACTGTCTTAAATGAAAATTATAATTCTACATCTTGTTTGCTGCCTCAATTCAAATTCAGCAATGTTCATAATTGCCATTCAAAAAGTATTCTTAATTCAATTCTAAATGGTGTAAAAAATGACCAGACATGACCATGTCCTCCATTCACTCTACCAACGGTCTCGTGCCGCCTTACTAATGTCTGTCACTAATAATCAAACACAGGCTGATTAACCGCCTGCAAAAAGATTGAAGTGTTTCACCAACAGCCCAAATGTATATTTGAGCAGCGAGGCAGAATAAATTTGCATATCAGGAGCGTCTGGTGAAGGGTTGGTAAATACTCTGTTTATCTCTCATTGTCATTCAAACCAGTCTATCTAAATAGTGGCTCTTCCACAGCGTTATGGCCTAGGTAAAGTTATTATGCAGCAGCCTGGTATTATAGAATAATGTAAACAAATGTTTATGCATATAAATGATTAAATAAATACATGTAAATAGCTGTTAATATACTATTCAGAGCATGTATACATCGGGAAGCTTGTAATACAAGACTTAAGTCATAAAAACAGACACATTCGGGCAAAAATGCAGATGGAAATGGCTGTAGCGCAAATAGTAAACAAATGAGGCAAAAAAAAGAGCCTTATAACTGTAAAATAACACAATTAACTTTTTCATAAGAAATGTTTTTGCTATGATTTGTTGTGATTGGATTGCAATTATCATGGCCACAATAACACTAATTTATTATTCATTACCTTGTATGAGTTTCTCCTCCAGGGCCTTTGATAAACTCTGACATTGGGATGTAGCTAAGGTAGTTTCAACTAAAGAAGATCTGACAAAAAGAGAAAGAAATAGATGTGACATGTATAAATATGCAAAACAAAAATATAAAACCAACACTATTTTTGCCTGTCCCCTTCGATATCTAACAGCAATGCACTTTGTCTGACACACTCAAGTGAAGACAGGTACAGGATATTGACAAACTGTACATCAATGCCACGGCTTTGAAGGAGCTGCATGTTTTGTTTCAAAGCGCTGAGTAAAGCAAATATCAAAGACCTTCAAGAGTTCTGACCCAAAGAGGACACAGTTAACTCTTTTAACAAGTCGTAATCTTCTGCAAAACAAACACAACAATCAGTGTCAGGTGTAAATAAAAGTACTACTAAATTTGTAATACATATTTCTTTTAAACACTAAAAATTTGAAAATACAGGTATAGCCAAAATGTACTTTAAACACATCGCAAACTGAGCTAATTCATAATTTCAGTATACACAATGTGTACTTTCACTTTACACAATTAAGAAACAAATCAACAACTTAAATTCACAGGTGTATAATTACTTTAAAATGCTATAAATAAAGAATTTACTAACAAAATTCAAATTTAAATTGTTCACTGATATTCAGCTAATTTTATCAAGTTATAGTGCTCTATACAAACAGAGCAGTTCTAGTGCAAAAAGTGTAAATCAGTAAATTTGTCATAAATAATAACTTAAATACAAGTTTAAATCATAAAGTGAGCTAATTCAGTACTGAAAAGCTTTAAAATAATTAACATAAAATTTCTTTGGGTGCATGTTCTGCACAAGCATTTCACCTGTAACCAATTTACTCTGAACAAACTAAACTAGCAGCTGATTTTTAAACATTGTAGCCTAAAACCGTTTTGGATTTAGAAAACGTCTCTGCAAAGATATCATTACAACGTGTAATCATCGCCTGCAATGTACACTGATAAACATTTCGCACATATTAAAAAAAATACGTCCTTAATTGTAACATGTGAAAGAAAGCCATTGACAAACAGTGTAAAATGAGCCAAGCAAGGCATCATTACCCGAGTTGTGGTGTGGTCTCTGAACAATGGTGCTTTACAGGGGACGGCAGCCTTTGTTTCAGTTCTTCATTGACTTTAGGATTAGCTGGAAATATATAGAAAGGGATATGATTAATTCCACTGCGGAAAAAATGCTTTTCATCACAGGCTCGAGCTCACTCCTTTTCCATTAGACTTAGAAAGGTTAGTATTAATTACAGCCTGTCAATATGATCTCGGGATGCTTGGTGGAGAGCAATCTTTAATAACCTCAGGAGTAGAGGCAGAAAACAAGACAGGCGGCTTTTAATTTGTCATGTGAAATTATGCTTTAAGACGTTGTCTTTATCTCGTCCACTGTGTACCAGTGCTTTACCTCACAGTTTATGGAGGACTAATGAACACGGGCAATTAACAAAGCGTAATCCCACCATGCAATCGTTTTAATGCTTTCAGCTATCAGAAAAGTAAACAGCCATTTAATACAGCTCAAGCCATATCAGATCAGGAAGCGCCAATTAAAGCGCCATCTACTCAGGTGTAATTAAATAATGGTGGATAATTTAGTTCTGTGAATGGAAGCTAATTCATAAGCAAGCAACAAACAGACACGAGGCAATTAGCAGGAATGCTGATATTCAGTCGCAGAGCCTGTTGATCGCTGGCGGTAGGAGCCGTGGTGGAGAGCTTCCCTCTAGTGGTGGAGCTTCTGAGACAAGAACTTCTTAACACAGCACACACCGGGGGCTTACAAGCTTAAACACTTGCCATTTCAGTTCTGTCAAATGTAGTTGCTTTGTCAGGGTCACATTTACGAACCAAATGAATACAGAACATCTTCGACAAGGCAAAAGCAAAATGTTTCCTGGTTGGTTATTTTTTGGGAACCACTTTTGTTAGGGAAACCTTAATTAGACACACATGTCTTCTAAAAGGTTCTTCCCACACTACCAGGATTTTCAACAAAAATCGGTAACACTTTAGAATAGGTAACACTTGTTAATTATTAACTACGACATTTCTCTCAATAAATTCTTAATTTGCTGCATATTAATAGTTAGTAAGGTAGTTGTTAGGTTTACTGTAGGTATTGGGTAAGATTAGGGATGTAGAATAAGGTCAAGTAGAATAAGGCATTAATATGTTCTTAATTAGCACTAATACATGGCTAATATTCTAGTAATATGAATGCTAATAAGCAACTAATAGGTGTTACCTATTATAAAGTGTTACCCAAAACTCTAGCCAAAAGCAACATTTCAGAGCTTAAAAACAGTTTCCCAGACATTTCATATTGTATTCATACATATTATGGCATTGGTAATTGTAAAAATGGCCTAATATTTCCAGTTGGAATCCTGCATCTTGGCTGGATTCTGTTCTTCATGAGTCTCAAATATTTTACATTTTCTGTGCTGACTAAAATACCTTATATAACCATTGGATTGACACATTTCATTTCCTACTGTTCAAAAGATTGGGGTCAGTAAGATTTTCTTTTTCTTTTCTTTTTTTATTAATACTTTTATTTAGCAAGGATGCATTAATGCATTAATAGCGCTGAAAAACTATTCCTTTCAACCTTTTATTCATCGAAGAGTTTTGAAAAAAACCCACAAAAGTAATTTTTGCTCCCACAGAAATAACGTTTAAGAAATGTTCCTAAGCGTCAAATCAGCATATTAGGATGATTTCTGAAGGGTCATGTGACACTGAAGACTGGAGTAATGATGCTGAAAATTCTACTTTGCCATCACAAAGAAAATACATTTATTCAAAATGAAAATGTTCTTTATTATTTAGCAAATTATCACTTGCTAGAGAAACTTGGACAAAACTGATCAAGATTGGACAAAAATTTGGATAGTCCCCTCGTTGATTTTATTTTATTTTATTTATTTAGGTTAATTTGATCAACCTTTAGGAGCACACTACCATAGCACAAAACACTTATTTTTAAGGGTGAAAAATTATTTTTAATTCCCAGCATCTTTAAAGATGAAACTACAGGGCAAACAATGATCAGTTTCTTGGGAAAAGGAAAGAAAGCTCATGAAAATGATACAGGGGAGGGCGGACAGCATGAGAGAAAGTTGGCAGAAGAGAGCCAAGAAGACATAAAAAGTGAGTGCTCTTGGGAGGTTGTGCACGAGGCGGGTGGGGGTGACCCCTGGGGCAGATGCCAGTGGAACGTTATCCCCGCGCTGTAAGCCAGCACACACAGCTCACACCGCTCACACGCTATTCAGCTCAGACACAGTCAGGCGTGAACGGACAACTGGCTTTTTGTGCCAAACACCACAGGGCTCCATTAATCTCAGTGATAGACTCTGAGCGGGAGCTGGCCCCGCGCACCGCACTTTCACAGAGAAAGAGAGGAGGACGAGGATGAAGAAAGACTTTAAAGATAGTAGGTACGGCTAAGACGCCTGGTAATCCGTTAACACTAACAAGAGAAAGCAGCTTTGGAAAAGACAGAAAGGGGGAAAAGAACAACACAGAGCATACAAACCTGACCTTTTGATGTTCACATAATTTTCAGTAAGACACATTAAACAGTTGCAAGAAGACAGGGCTTAACCAAATAAGTTTGGACCGATTCATTGATTGACACCGTTTCCTGAGAGAATCACCCTCAAGAAACTTAATGAAACTGATACTATCCAATAATCCGATATTGAAAAACAGGGAAGAGCTCGTTTTGGCTTAATAAAAGTTTGAATTGTGCTGAGTGGCAATAGGAGGCTCCTGCTCCAGATGGTGAATTAGCATCGCATCTACATTTTCTACATAATCTGCAGGAGTTTCATGATAGATTAATGAGCTATTAGCCTTGCTGTTCGCAGGGCATTGATGAAAAACTACATTCACAACAAAGCTTGCACAGTGTAACATGCTACAATGAAGCCAATAACCAGTCTTTGTGTAAAAACAGTGGATTTACAGCTAGTTGAGGAGATGATTCAAATCAAATCAAGAGTTAAATTGCATTTTATTCCTCTTAAGTAAATGCTCAAATGATTACATAAATCACAAACCTAATAGCAAAACATTTAAAAGTACCAAAAGATAAGTTAAAGGTCTCTGATTGAATTAAAGTGTGTGGTTTTTTTTTATGTTAAAATACTATGTCTTATTCCAGATTCATATCTAGAAACTGTAATATATTCACAAGTTGACTGTCCAAAAAACATTTATATATATAAATATTTGCTTGCCCGGCCAATAGCAGACAGAGAGATTTTCTGGAAACCTGTTTGAGAACAATGACATAAAAACATTATTTTAGCAATTTCATTTTGTGGTGCTAGTGGTGAATAAATCATAGCTTAGATATATTGATATCTATATAATATTAATATTCTCTATTATTTTTCTATACCGTGGTATTTACAATGTGAAAATGGGTCTATTGGAGCAATTTAAAAACGTATCCGTCAACTCTGAAAAAAGATACAAAAGAGGAAGTTTTTCAGACTTCCTTCATTGAATATTTCATCAATATTCATTCACGGGGATAAAACGTGAGTAAATAAAGAAACATTAATAGGTTAGAAGCCTGCATCAAATGTAAAAGACAGCTCAAATCTTACAAAACAGCGTTTGCCACTTAAAGCCACTTTATCCTTCCTTCAAACTTTTCTCATTTCAATTTGTCCTTTGCTGTCACTCAGTGATCTTCATTTTCCTGTCTTGTAGACTTTAAGCTAATTGCCTCGGTGGGCTACTTATTATTCATGTACAATTATTGCAGTGTAATGTCTTTAAATCCTTTTAAATGACCATTCATGCGTCACATTCACTGAAAATGCCTTTGATGTCTGTCAAAGATGGAATTCTTCAAAAAGAAATGTCTAAGCCCAATTTCAATCGCTCGAAGAGGGGGGTTTGGCGGTTCCCTCTAATATAAACTAAATTCCATTAATTTTTTAAGCTGCATTTAATGCATTTCCTCCACAAAAAGTTTCCAGATTCTTCAGTCTGTCATTTGTATTCCAGCTGACTTTATGAATATTAATAACAGTGTTATCCTGATTAAACGGGCTTCATGTGAAATCCCCATGAATCTATGAGCTCAGGATTCTCATCTTACCGATTTTTTATGAATTTTGATACGGACATTAATGTGGAGAGAGTCTTAAAGCAGGTTTAATTGTACAGCATGCTTGTGCCGCAGAAGGAAAAAGGCAGACATGAATAAATATGGATGATGATTTGACATGATTTGATATGGATAAACAGCCTCTTTTATAAGGGGAGGTGCGCACAAGCACCTGGGAGCACTCCACTGTGTAATTTGATTGTTGCGGGCTGTCGTAAAGCTTTGAATGGTCTTGACTTTGCCTGGATCAAAAGATTTTATTGGCCCCTGACAGATATTAACAACAGAAATTGTTTTTGTCAATCAGTTACATGTGCTGTAGGCTGATTCCATCTCACTGGAGGGTTGGTATTTTTTTTTTTTTTTTTTTCATCTGTTAATGCCAATTTATGAAAAATGGTTCTGACTCAGAAATACACTCTTAAAAATAAAGGTGCTTCGGGATGCCATAGAAGAAGCCTTTTGTCTAAAAAAAAGGTTCTTTGTTGCGAAAGTAGGCTCTTCAGATTTTCTTTAAAGAGCAACCATTTGACTGAATGGTTCTAAAACAACAACTTGATTTGAATAACTTGCAAAAGTTAAAAGCATTAAAAGCAAACCATATAATGTCAGAGAACACTACTGAAAGAAAGGCTTCTATTAGGCTTCTCTCATTTAATAAATAATAATAGAGTTATAAATAATAGAGTTATAAATAAATGCAAACAACAACAACAACAATACTTATGTATTGAATTGATTTAATAAATGATTAAAATAATTTAATTAAATGCATAAAATTAATAATTTAATAAATTTTTCCACGTATAAATTGTTTTTAGCAGCAATCAGCATAAAAATGTGACTAAAAATGCAATTGAAAAATGGACATGATTTTTATTATTATTATTGTTAGGCATGTTCCACTCAAGCTGGCATAAGCTGTATTTTATGTCTTTGATTCTTTGTATGAAATTACATTTTGAATCCCTGCTTTTCGATGTGGTCTCTGTCTTCAAAACCCTGCTGTATACAGCATAAAATTTAAATTAAAACAATAAAAACATTTACTTTTTCTTAATGTTATTTAATAAGAACTATTTAGAGACAGGCAGTCTCCTCAAATCAAGACCAAGATACTATAATAACTATTTATATTTCAGACAGTAAAAAATAAGTTAATGATTCTTCAAATGGATGCTGAGGCTATTCAACTTCTGTGGCACAAATAAACTTCGGACCAACACCAACTTTGTACCCTGATCTTATATTTAGCTGAAATGTCAAAAGAAAAGAAAATGCATAAACAATTTTCAAACTTGTGGTACGCCTAACTAAAAATACTGATTGGATCAAGTGGATGATTGAACAATCCAAATGAAAGACAAAACTTGATGGGGTTTAGAGCTTGTTGGATCTTTAGCAAACAAACCCACTCAAATAGGCTATAAATAATGTGTCCTACTTGGAAAAGTTACTTGTATTCAGTTGCATCATCATCTTCAGCAAGAAAAACACAACATTTTAGAGGGAGCTCTAAATCAAGTTTGGGATTCTGTTAAGCCGTCCTTAGTTTTATTTGAGATATGCATATACATTTAATAGTTACGCAAAATAAATCTCTCTGAACAATCTTATACCAGGTGGCTAGTTTAAAACAAATCCTCCAGGACCATCAATGTCACTCTAAAATTATGCAGTCTCTCAAATAAAAAGCATAATTCCTCGCATTACTTGAAAATTCTCCAGGTAGGCCTTATGTTTCTTAGACGATGGAGACGTCTAGCAGGGAGAGTGGGATCTGTGAAGCAGGACCGTGTGTCTTAAAGCTCATTCTCAGAGCAGGCGCAGTGATAATTGAATTGAGCCTGTGGGAAATGAGCTGGTGCTAGCATCTCCAATCTCTTTGATGGATCCGTCCTCGGTGGAGTCTATCAGGCTGCGATTCACTGATCCTCCTGCATTAACGGTGGAGGAGAAATGACCCTCCAAAATCTACCAGGATGAGTGCCTAAATTTCCCCATATCCAGCTAATTTGGGTGCAAGAGAAGCGTGAGCCACGCTAGGAGTAAAGAAAGCTCTTCCCCCACTCCACAACTGCCTTTAAACAGGCCTTCTTTGAATGAGTAAAAGCAGGCAAATACCCCCCAAGATGTGCAATAGGATTAACCCTGAAATGCTCTGTATTGTGTGTTTGATCCTGTCCATTATTAATTATGACATGATAGATATGATTCAAGACAAAGTACTATCGGAATCAGTGCATAAAATACACTTGAAAAATACAACTTGAGTCAGACTAATATAGATAAACCTTAATTATCAACCAACGTCAGACAACACTGCACAGATAATCAGAATATTAATTCACATGACTCCTATGCATAACGTATATTATACATATCTACATAAAGTATATTATAGCAGTATACATATATTTTTTCTAAAACCATTATGCTAAATCCTAAACTATAGTAATATTTTGTCAAGCAGTTTACAAATTGACCCGTCTTTTAAACTCAATCGCCCATTTAGATCCCATATTTTTGTATAAAGCTCTCTGTTGTACTGCCACCATCAATAACCTCTTAGTTTAATTCATAAATGTAGAAATCGCTGACAAAGTCAGATTGTCACAGTTATTCACCAAAAATTAATTTTAAAAGGTCTGTATTTGTAAGCAGTTAGACAAACAGCACATTTTATTTCAATTCTGCGATTCGATGTCAAGAGTGAATATTTCAGCGAATGGATAATTCATCTGCTGAATGTAACCTCAAAATTGGCTGTGTAAATATGGACTAAGCTGAGATTTGCATTGGCTAACATTTGGGAGGGAGAACAGAGTTATTTAAGGATGAGCTTAATGCAGCCGATATGCGAGCAAAGGAAGGCAACTGAATTCACATTTTAATCAATGTCTGATGTCTGACTTTTTTTTTTTTATATGTATATATATACAAAGATATATAAGACAATCCTGATGCATTTACTTTCCTGCAGAGCCGTTCTGGGAAGTGCCATGATAAAAATAATCATTTTATATGTCACCACCCTTGCTCATGCGCCGATCAAAACAAAATACTTTAACTGCATTCCTTTCAACATACGAGTTTAAAAGCATTTGAACTGAGGCACAGAGAAACATATAGAAAACAAAGCTTTATTGTGGCCAGAAAGATTGTGAAACTAGTGCAAGGTGGCATCAACCAGCCGTGAGGTACGTGAGACTGTTATTACTCATCGAAGAGACGCCAAACAGGAGAGGTGGGGCTCAGGGAAGGAGTCAACTCAAGGTCAGCTGTCTTATGAAAGACATTCCAGCCAAGTGTTTCGCCTTCTCGACTCGGTGTCGCTTCTACCGAAAGCTGTGCAAGTTTCAACTCATTATCCATGTACAGCCATTCTCTAATAAAAAATTAACCAGTGGGGACTGCTTGTCTTTGTACATTTGTTACTGTCAAATAAGGTTGCTTTAATAATAACATTGGCTAAATAAATATATGTAAAAATATATATATAATCGCCTACTGTATAAATTCAGGGGTTTTTGTATGTTTTGCACTTTATGCAACACAATATCTACCGTCATATTTTTGTTACTGTCTCCTTCGAATAAATAAGGTGTGTAAAAAAAAATTAATCACCCGCTATATATTCAGTTGGGGGGGGGGGTGTATTATTTGAACATTATGCAACAATATCTATATATCAGCCAAATATGCATTTATGGTCAGAAGTTAAGATATCTTTTATATTTATTGACCTTTATTAACTCAAAATAATGTTGAAGCCTCTGGAGACAGCATTTCATTTCTTTACAGTCAAGGCCTTTAAAGGGATAGTTCACCCAAAATGAAAATTCTGTCATCAGTTACTCACCTTCAGGTTGTTCCAAACCTGTATGGGTTTCTTTCGGAACATAAAAGAAGATATTTTAAAGAATGTGGTTCACATTAACATTAAAGTTCACATTGACTTCCATAGTATGAATGAAAAAAAAAATACTATGGAAGTCAATAGGAACCAGCAACAGTTAGATTACCTACATTCTTCAAAATATCTTCTTTTGTGTTCAGAAAAAAAAGAGGTTTTAGAACAACTTGAGGGTGAGTAAATGATGACAGAATGATAATTTTTGGACTAATTATCTCTTTAATAAGCTGCCAACAAAATAATGTAATATGAGCTGTATATCAAATAAATAGGACAATACTTGTGACTCTGGACCACAAAACCAGTCTTAAGAGATTTATACATCACCTGAAAGCTGAATAAATCATCTTTCCATTGATGTATGGTTTGTTAGGATCAAACAATATTTGGCCGAAATACAACTATTTGAAAATTTGGAATCTGAGGGTGCAAAAAAATTAAAATACTGAGAAAATCACCTTTAAAGTTGTCATAATGAAGTTCTAAGCAATGCATATTATTAATCAAAAATTACATTTGATATATTTACAGTTAGAAATTTACAATATATCTTCATGGAACATGATCTTTAAATAAAATAAAAATCCATTTTAACCCATACAAGTGAAAGTGAAAGTCATGACATTTGCCAAGTATGGCATCCCATACTCTGTAATGGTGCTGTGCATTTAACCCATCCAAGTGCACACACACAGCAGTGAGAAGTGAACACACCATGAACACACACCTGGAGCAGTGGGCAGCTATATATCCAGCACCCAGGGAGCAACTGGGGGTTCAGTGCCTTGCTCAACACTGTAAAAAATTATCTGATCAAAAAGTTTTGATAACTTATATATGTCATTAAATCAGACATAAAAAAATGTGTTTTGAAATTTCAACTCAATTGTTTGAGTTTTCAATCTTCCAATTTAGGTTCATAAGTTACTTCAATGAATCACAAATTCCAGGTGCTTGAATGAACTTGCCATTTTAAATTGAGTGGAGGACAGCTCTTTGCGCATGTGCGCGCCTCGAGACAAACAGTCACATCCGGGACATTTGCTTGTGTGCGAGCGCCTGACCCATCTGAAATATTTTTCACAGACGCCATTTTCTTTGGTCGCGATGCAGCGCATATGAGGATGGAAAACGGCGAATTAAAGTATTTTAAGAATTTTGGGGTAAATGTTTTGAGTGAACTATTATTGGATTGTAACTGATACTTGTCTCTTGACATTTCACTTGTTAATAATAGCTTTGATAAATGGATGTGAAATGATTCTGCCCCCCCCCCCCCATTTTTATAGGAGCACTTTTGTGATGCTGCAAGTGGGAGTGGATTTCTTGCTTAGCTGGAAACTGCAGAGAACCATGTCTTGTCATCCTAAAATAAAGAAATAGACTACTTCCTTCAAGGAAGTACAAAAACGCCATCGGCACAGACTTTGTTCAATAACATACATTCAGCCAGGGCCGTCCTTAGGGGGGTGCAACTGGTGTGGTCGCAACGGACTTCGCACTTGAGGGGTAAACGGACTGAATGCCCCACCTCGGGACGCTCCCTACTTTGCACCTTCGCATCAGCTAAGTATGACCCTGCATTCAGCTTTGATGGTAATGAATGAGATGCTGTGGTTTAAGCAGATAAATGTAAGCACTATAAACCTAATAAAATTCAAAATACATATTGACAAAATAAGATTTTGCACTGATTTGCTTTGACTTGCTTTTATACTGATTTGCTTTGACTATATGTTTTAATTTTTTAAGAATATGTTGTTTAAATATACTGAAAACACTGTAATTGTATTGGTATAATTGTAAACAGCATTGAATTGTGGATTATTTTATATATATGTATGTATGTAAGTTTTTTTTTGTTTTTTGTTTTTTTACTTGACCATTGAACACCTGAACCTAAACACCACACAATGAACTCAATTTTAACACTCCTGAAATGTGTATATATATGACTCCCTCCGTGTCGGAGTTAAAATAACACTTTCAGAAGTGTGAAATATGTACATTACGCACAGAGTACATTTTAACACCATGCTGGATTTACAAATAAACTCTTTCAGTGTTAAATTGTAATCTGTGAGTAATGTACATATTTCACACTTTCGAAAGTGGTATTTTAACTCTAAAACTGAGGGAGTCATATATACATTTCAAGAGTGTTAAATTTGACTCAAATTGAGTTCAATGTACACTGGCGTTTTTTGCTGTACCGGGTGCCTCATTTTTCCGTCAGACAAAACGAGTTGGGGTGAACAATTTTCTTTGGCAATGAATGTTTGGGGCTTACCCTCCTTGTGAAGGGTGTCAATGATTGTCTTCTGGACAACTGTCAGATCAGCAGTCTTTCCCATGATTGTGCACAACCCTTCTATTTATCTTAGCCTCATTATGTGACCTGCACCGAACTGAAATTTGGTACCAAAAAAGTATTGATTGCAAGTTTGAGATGATTGAAGTGTTTATGTATAACTTGTATTGGCTTAACATTGGTTTTAATAATAATAAAAAAAAAGTTTTGTACTCAAATTTGTCTGTTTTTATAATTACGTTAAAACAAGACATTCTTTTAGATCATCTTAACTTGATACCCTAATTCAAAGACATTACTTAATTGAAATTACTAAATTGAACCCACTAATGGGGATAAGTTAACAGAATGCTTATTATTGAGTTCACTTTATTTTGAACTTGCATAGCTAAGTTGAAACAACAATAATTGTATAGTCATGTTGAATCACAGAAGGCAATTCACAGCTTAACAAGACTCAAAATAATGAGTTAAAACAATTCATTAATCCATTTAGTTTTTAATTGAAATTTTGAGGCAGCTGCTTAACTTATGATTTTAAGTAGAACCAGGTAGATATTTTTTACAGTGAAGGGCACTTCAGCCATGGGTATTGAGGGTGGAAGAGAGCATATTGGCTATTATTAGACACAGTAAAATCTTCTTAGATTGTTTGCAGGAGATCTCATATTAATTCATCATGGTTTAACAGTAGGGAAAAAATCTGTAGCTACTTGCTGTTGAGGTGGAAACTACATTTGCCAAGGTCATTTTTGTGTAAAGAGAAGACAAATGGCAATAAACCACTTCTCCAGATCCTTCTAATGACAACACAAATATTCCTATAATTTCCCTAAACGTCCGTCAATGGAAAAACTTTCACATAAAGCCAAAATTTAACACTGAAAGGGCTACCAAATCCAGCATGATTGCTGTGCATGTCACCTCAGCACCCAGCGCTAAAACACACACATAGCTAGTGGTGTGAGGATCCTCAACAAACACATCTTCCTTTGTTCAGGAAATCCTTTCTCCAACACGAACTGCAAAGCTGAACTTTGGGCAATGCAGAAGCATCAACTCCAAACACAGCTTTTTGCTTTTTTTTCACCCTTAAGGATGAGTGATGCTTGAAGTTTCGACCTGTCCTTCAAACAAACCGGCTTTAAACAGCAGGATTCTGAAGTGAGAAAACACTCCAGGACATTCCAGGGTTCTTTTCCAACTGGAGAACATTGGGGAACAAACAAAGTTGATATAAATGTGTGATATTCGGATATGGCAGGCACTTGGGCGACGTCGGTGTCACTGTGGGACACATGCGGAGAGGCTTGTGGGAGGTATTGTGTGTTCAGGGATGTACATCACTGCAAATATTTACAGAGCAGCTGATGTACAATAGAGGAATCACATGACTGTCTCTGACGAATATGTGCTCACGTACATGTGCTTAGATCAAATCTACAACAATGATGTTCTCTAAAGAACGAATAAGTTATTAAACACTTAGCACGAGAGGACTATGCAGCACTAACTCACTAGGTCCAAATGAACTCTGTATTTCTGACCTTTTCTGAGATGATTATGAGGGAAATTTATTGAGAGCTTTATACTCTTAAGGCCGGTTCACAATAAGGGTGATAATGTCAATGATAAAGATATATATTTTAAAAAGTTGCTCTAAATTTAATCTAAGATCTAAGATCTAAGCCCCTCAAAGATCTAAGATTAAAGATCTTTTTCTATGCACACAAAAGGCCTATTTCTCTCAAATATTGTTCACAAATCTGTCTAAATCCGTGTTAGTGAGCAAGTGACGAAGTGACGTGACATTCAGCCAAGTATGGTGACCCATACTCAGAATTTGTGCTCTGCATTTAACCTATCCAAAGTGCACACACATCCCAAACCTGCTCAATGAGTGACATGTCCGGTGAGTATGCAAGAACTGGGATGTTTTCTGCTTTCAGGAATTGTGTACAGATCCTTGCAACATGAGGTGATGGTCGTGGATGAATGGCACAACAATGGACCTTAGGATCTCATCACGGTATCTCTGTGCATTCAAAATGCCATCAATAAAATGCGCCTGTGCTCATTGTCCATAACATATGTCTGCCCATACCATAACCCCACCACTACCATGGGCCACTTGATCCACAACGTTGACATCAGCAAAGACACGACACCACTTATGGTAGAGAAATTAACATTAAATTCATGGGTAACAGCTGTGGTATGCATTCCTGCAGTCAGCATGCCAATTGCACGCTCCTTCAAAATTGTAACATCTGTGGCATTGTGCTGTGTGATAAAACTGCACATTTTAGAGTGGCCTTTCACTGTGGCCAGCCTAAGGCACACCTGTGCAATAATCATGCTGTCTAATCAGCATCTTGATATGCCACACCCGTGAGGTGGATGGATTATCTCGGCAAAGGAGAAGTGCTCACTAACACAGATTTATACATATTTGCGAACAAATTTTGAGAGAAATAGGCCGTTTATAATTTTGTTCAGTGTAGTTATTGTTCATGGTGTGAGTGGGCCTTTATTAGTAGATGAAAACATATTCAAATCAGCCAAAATACTTAAAAGAAAAATATGCAAGAAACAAATGATGGGCCAATTTCCGACAGCATATCCACCTTATTAACCTTACATAAGAACAGATGCAGCAATTTGTATTTTGAACAAAAACAGTAGCTATGTTGCTTGATATTGCAAAACTGGTATTTATCATCATATTTTATATATTTTCTTATTGTAATAATAAACACATAAGCTTGTAGGGTAAACACCATTTATAGCATTTGTTTTTCTTTTAGCTATTTAACTATAGCGGCTAATGAATCAGTCTTGCATATTCAAAGAAATAGCTTTCTTCCGCATTGCTAAACAAGGGGTATACAGGAACAAAGCTAATCTTTTTCATTTTTATTTCAATGACAAACCAAAGTTTCTCAATCCTGTGTTCCTGCTCTCTTAATAAATTCTCCAACTCAAGTGCCAACCATCTATGTCCAGTATTTCTGGTTGTTGCAGGTCTGTTCAAACATTCCTACAATACAAGTCTGTAAAAAAGCAGTAAAAATGCCATGGTGTGAAAGTGGCTTGTCATTGTTCGGCCAGGATCCTTTGCGAGTGTGAATGTGTTGAAAAGCCGAGGGGAGGCCGGGGCAACAGGACCAGGCACTCTGTCCTCATTACCACTTGATGTTTGAACACAGGCCACAGGAGTGAACGTTTAAATTGCTCCCTGTTCAAATAGTTCCCAAGCATCTGTGGTTCACAGCAAAGTAAGCCTTGTTTGTTTTCCTCTCTGCTTCATGGGCCATCACTAGGTCGTCTGGAATCCTGCTCGCAACTGGGTGGTAGGAGTCTTAGCATCATATGAGTGTCAGTCTGAAAACAGTACTGGTCTTAAGAGTTCATGGATCAAAGCTCCTGTGATACTAACTCAAACTCAATTTGCTTATTTCATAATAAAACATAAATCAAGGGAATCATAAGGCTTTAAAATTAGGAGCCAAAATATTTACTTAATGTAGCACACATTACATCAGTTAAAATAAGCCTGACAATCTTCATATCTGAATAATATGACGAAATTAAACATAAGTGTAGAGATAAAGAAATCTGCTCTTATGACCTTTATTTATTTATTTGCATTGTGACATTATTTCCATTACAATTATGCACCCCTCCCCCATTCTCATTATGTCATGCAAAATAAAAATAATTATATATGTATATAAACCATATAGTCTATCTATAATATAATTTATACAGATTTAAAGAAAAAAAAATATAGTGATATTGTAATAAAATATTTTACTATAATACTGACAATTATACTGATTTATATAAAGGGATTTTTTAAATTCCATAATAAATGAGCATGTAAAGAGAATCATGGGAAATCATGTGAATTACCAACACTTAATATACTAGGTAAATGAATGAATGAATGAATGAATGAATGAATGAATGAATGAATGAACAGCCACGCTAATTACATTAGAGAGTAATCTGGAATGTCACAATGCAAGAAAATTCTAACGGTCCTCATGCAGATTTAATTTCTTATTTTATCTTTTGAAGTAAAATATGACCTGGAAATGTTTTCATAAGACTGACCCAAATATCCACAAAAATTCTTAATTTCGAGAACGTTTCAAGAGACGCCAACCTCTCGTTGGGTTTTATTGCTTGAGTCTTTGTATGTTTGTGAGTGCGTTGGCCTTTTTCCTCGGTTTGTTTGGTTTCAGATCACAGTAACCAGGCTTCCACAGTTAAGCAGTGCCCATCCTAGGTCTATTCCTTAAACCAACACAGAGGCACAAAAGAGGAGGACAGAGCCCTGAGGGATCCCTCTGTCACTGGCGGACCACCCACTTAGGGAGCAGACAAGCCTGTTAGGCCACACGGCACTCCATTCTAGGGATTTTGAACTTCAATGGGACCCACAAAGAAGCCGAAGGGATCGCCAAAGCACCTCCTGGCTCTCCGTGAATCCAAGCACGGTGGAAAGAGAGTGAGATGTGATATCAGGGTGGGTGGCTGTCGGAAAAGCAGAGCGGGACCACACCATACTGCCATAAGAGGAACCAAGCTGATGGGACCAAACAGTACATTTACGTTTCCTTCCTGGATGGCACACACAGGGGGAGGCAGCGTGACGGGTTATGTCAAAGGTCGATCCACCTGCTAAGAACAAAGCTTGTTGAGACTGTAGCCCTATTTCTGCTCTTGTCAGGAAGGCCAATTCAACTCCACAGGAAACTTAGTGAAACTTGGTGTGTGTGCTTTGAATTTGGACTGCAAAAGGACAGTTTACCCATGTTAGAAAACAATCCAGTATCTCAGTTTTAATAATACGACCC